>NW_017277017.1:2185221-2277456 GCF_001594065.2 Cyphomyrmex costatus
TCTCTCTCTCTCTCTCTCTCTCTCTCTCTCTCTCTCTCTCTCCATTTTTTATCCCCATCTTTCCCCTTTTCTCTTTTATTCTTTCTCTTGCTCCCCTTTTCTCTTTCTCTCTCTCAAAGCATCTCTTTCTATATCAAAAGCTCTTTACTCAACTAGCTCGTTAAAGTTTTATGTACCTAGTTTGATAAGCGATGCTCAATGAAACTATGTTTCCCTTAGCGTTTCAAGCTATAACATTTCTCTTCAAGATTTGAAATAAGTTTTGAAAGCATCGAACCAGTACAAGCCACTTTGCTTTCCAACGACGTACAGAGATGAGCGCAACATTCTATCAGCGAACCTCCGGACGGTCCCGTTTCTTCGGAAATTCCGCTCGATGCATTTTTTTTTTTGCCACAATCGTCATGCTGCTTACCATGCAATCATACTCGGTTTACGAGGACTCGATTCCTCCATCCGACTTCTGCGATAAATTCGCGATCTTCGCGATATTGGATTTCGGCGTTTGCTTTTGTGGTTAAACGCGTTCGTCTGCCTCGTATTTCTTCTCTTCTTCCTCCATACACTGCTTCTCCTCCTTCACTACGCATTTACATACGTTCTCGTGATAAAACCGTACATACAAGCGCCTACAAGTTACCAAGCTCTGAGAACTCGATGGAAGTGAATGACATTGAGAACCGAAGCAGTAGTCGAGAGTGCTTTCGAAAGTTGATATTACTCGTTTGTGAGGAGTAATATCATTTCATTTTTATCGCGTACGTGAGAGAAGACGCACGAGATAAAGTAAAGCGCGCGAAACCGCATAATTCCGAAAGAAAAACGTGAAAGACGTTTTGCCGTACATAAGTATATGAATATGTATAACTATAGATTTTTAATTTCTGGTTAATTATAAATGGTATTGAAAAAAAAAAAGAAAGAAGAGAGATAACAGACTTTTAATAAAATTAAATTGCTCGTTTAACGCACGGATATTTTACTGTCGACTTTGCGTCGTCTTTCTACAAGAAAAATTATACACAAGAATATGCATTTTTGTACGTGGATCGCATAATGTCGCATGTTTTCCTTTGCACGGAAGCAAAATATCATTATTATAGGATTAAGTTTCTTCGTGCACGTTTATGTGTGTGTAATGCAAACAGAAAGGAATTTGTGACAGCTACGTATGTGAGACGGAAGAGAAGATAATTTCAAGCAACATTTTAGAAAAATTCTCTCTATTGTACTCTGTCGAGCATGGTGCTGAAATTTGGAGAAGACCAGGGAAACTGACATCGCTAATTTTAGTTTCTACTAAGTCGATGATAAACTAACAGGAGTTGTAGAGAACTTTTTAACTAAAGTCTATTTTTATCCGTAAAGAGACGCTATTTTTCAAAAAATTTTCATTGAAAGTCTATTTACACGGTATTCTAGAACAATTTTGTGATTGTCATTCAAATTATTTTTTAATATACTGTATATATATAAACTGTTTCTATTATAAGGTGCTTTTGTATTTAAATAAACCCTAAAGAAAACTAGCACAAATAAATAAGAAAAAGTATTTTTTTATTATTAAGTTAAATTATTATTGTATACGACAACAAAGATGATATTATATTTTATTAACTATTATTTATTTTTCAACTATTAAAGTATTTTAAACATTTTTCGAAAAATATGAGAAATTTATCCAGTAATACGTAAACGCACGATTTTAAGCATGTTTCTATTAGTGTGCTCTGTATTGGATCTGAGAACGTTGTGTTATGAGTATATTTTGAAGTACATATAATTGAAATAATGATTTATGTAATATTAACTTAAACGTAAACAATTAGCTTACATTTATTGTCTGTTTTAGTTAACTATATGTTAAAATGACTCAAATATGAATAGACACACAAATTAGGGGCATATTAATAGGATCATATAATAGGACCGCTGCTTGGAGAACTCACTAATAAGGATGAAAACATGATTATTTATTTATTTTTATTAAAAACATTATAAAGCATTAATATTTTTTAAATTAAATTAAAATATTCTTAAAATAAAGAAACAGTGGAAAAACCATTATTATTATATTAGTTTTAATATTAGTTTTAAGATATTAGTTTTAAACAAACTTAAAGCACAATATTTAATAATTCATTTAGTAATAAACAAATTGGCTTAAAAGTACAGAAATTGGAACAGTTATTCGAGTAAGGAATCGCTACTTTCAATAAGACTAATGTGTCATTATTTTTATATGCATAGAATTACAGAACAATTTATTTCTAAATACACTAAATTATTATTTCTAATACAAAATAAAGAATTGTTAATTCAATGAATTGTTTGATTAACTCCACAATAAAGCGTCATTTTTTAGTCAGATTTTATACGATTCAAATTTTATATACATGTCGGTACAGCAATTTATGTCAATTTATGTCATTGCGGACATAAAGTAAGCCAGGATAAGCCAATGGTTTAATAATAAAATAAAAGAACACGTCGGATAAGTTTTTCTCGATGAGCAGGACGAATCGGATCGCTGGAAATCTATTTGTATTACAAACTTACAAGGGATCTGCGGAGAAAATGCTCCGGAGAAGACAGAATGAAGTTGAAAAGGGACGTCGCGAAACCAGCTTGCCAAGTAACTTCCATAACGCGCTCTGAGACGAGTGCGCCGCTTTGTCGAAGAGGCTTCTACTAGCTTTTCTCCGTTTATACCAGAACCTGTTTCAACGGTATTTGCATGGTTGAAGTGAAACGACATTTACTATCGTTTATTCTTTGTCCAACGGTAACATAAAGATTTGACACATCCGACGTTTACTCTTCATTTCGCATTCATTACTCATGTACGATCCTGAATTAGTAACTATAAAATGTTCATATATTGAGAAAAAAATTTGTTCATTTGACTAAATTATAATTTAGTTTGTCTCTATTTCTTTCGATGAAAAATGTATGAATTCACGAGTAAGTTAAACAATTAAATTAATTTAGTCAAATAAACAATCTTTCTTTCAGCTAGTACAATCTAATTTTATAATTAAGTGTACAATTAATGTAAAATGATTATTTTCCATTAAAATCAATTTCATTTTAATAGTCTTAATTTTTTTTTTTCAAAAGTACCTATATTAGAATAAAAATAATCAGTATCAAAATAAAATTCACGTGACTTTATTTTCTTAAAATGTCGAGTTTACCAGTAATTTTTCAAAAAATGTTTTATATTAAAAGTAAATTGTGTTAATTTAGTTACTTTTTAATTCTCTTATCTGTAGTTTAATATTAGCTGACGTTGTACGTACAAGAGAACGATGAATAAGGAACGCGATCCTCAGCTTCACGCGGTTTACAGTGATAACAGCGAACGGTTTTTCGGGTTCTCAATTTCCGCAGTGATGTGTACCTTAATGTCACATAAATCATTCCCCAAAATAGCATCTACAACAAAAAGAACGAACGCTTCAGATACGCTATATCCGATACCACGTGTCGTGTTGTTTTCTTCGTCCTTTGCATGTGTGATAAATCGTTCGCACCGGCAAAATGACTTTGCCCAGTGTAACGTGATAGTTGTGATATCGCGTATACAATACAATAAACGTACGTATATATACGTATATATGAATTGTTTTTGAACACGCATTTTTTAGAATGAAATAAAATTCTACTTTTTTTCTTTATAGAATTTGATAAAAAAAAACAACAATAAAATAATTAAACTTAATTATCATATTTCGTACCAGCCTTTATAAATTTTTTCTAGATTTTTTAAAATAAAAAAATTATATTACTGTTTAATTTTATTTTTAGAGAGTAAGAGTCTATATTTAAAATCTTACATCTTTTCCTCTTTAAGTAAAAGATTATAATTCATTATTTCTTTACATTCTTACTATTTCAATATGCCACTGTAGTGCAAGTGTGGCTTTCTCGTCCTATAAAGTTTACAAAAAAACTTATTTCTTTTGAACCAATATAAAAATCAATAAATATTCTCTAATAAAATTTTTGTTTGGTAATAATTTCTCCAAATTTCTATATAAATCTTTTTTCGAAACATTTATTTTCTGAAAATTGATCGCTATATCGCCATTGTTGCGATACTGAATTTTCTGAATAAACGAAAGGATATCATGCAGCATATGAATTGACAGTTTGAAGTTTAGAATTGTACGTATCTAACTTCTCGAGTTCGCGAACAGTTTCGACTGATTTGCATGAACGCATGATTTATTTATGTCTCTCCCGCAAGCAAACAGGTTGAATTTTATAGCACCTAAGTTTACGAGTCGTCCGAACTTCCGACCTTTTTCGCGGCTGTTCCGACTTTATTAAGGCGAACAGAATGCCAGCGGCGTTTCGCTCGTAAGACTTTCCAAAACGTAATCCTTGCGTTGGACATTTCCTTCGTTCCGACAGTAATGTGAGAAGATTGCAATGTTACAACAAACTTGCGTCGCACGCGGATATAGTTTCTCGATTGTATATTCGAGTTATTTATCTTCGACATGTAAAAATTTCTTTCCACACTGACTTCTACATTTATACTCTTGCAAATTTTCTGTTATAGATATTTTAATATTTATGAGACGTGATTTGTTAGAAACACTTTGTTATTCAAATCGCTCCATCTCAAAATATATCTTAAGAAAATTAAAATTATGTCTATATATTTTTCAAATAAATAATCAATATGCCAAAAAAGTATGTTTGTAATAACATAAGGTGATCCTACACAGTCAATATAATATTGTAAATACTGACAATATTACTGATCGTGTATGGTTAATATTGATGGATTGACGTAGAATACTGACAGTGTCTGAACGTTGATATTCGAGCATCAGTATCGTTTGTATTAGGATTCATGTTACAGTATGTCACAGTGCAATAGATAATGTACGTAAAATTAAAGTGAAATGCATTATCAATAATATACTGAACGTGTATAAAGCTGTAAAATATTAATGCGTACTGTCAGTATTACTGATCAGTATTATATTGACTGTGTAGGGTTAGGGTCTCTTATAGAGAGAGAGAGAGGGAGGGGAAGGTGAGGGGAAAAGAAAGGAAAAGAGATCAATAGATAAAAGCATCTTTATTGTTATTCTAGACCTTTAAAAACGTAAAAATAAAAGGAAAATGTAAGAGCAAAAAAATGCAAATATCGGAAATAAGTAATGCAATAAAAATAATACTAATAATATAACAAATAAAATATAAAGATAAGTTATAACATAAAAAGATGGAGAGATGATACAGCGTGAGAGGACGTAAATAAAAAAGGCCGCAACATAATTAAAATTAAAAAGAGAAGAAAGGCAGAAAATTTTTGTAATTTGGAAAATGAAATGCCATTCAATATCGGTTCTCTCTCTCTCTCTCTCTCTCTCTCTCTTTTAGTAGAACTAGTAGTTTGAGATGCAATATATCCGACTTTCGGTAAATGTAGTTCTCATACATCGACATTTCATAGCCCGTTTCTGACAATCGATTGCTTTACATTGCACTTTCAGAGTGTCTTGTTCAACAATCCAGTTTGACTCTTTTACATCTGGCGGTATTGTCAATAGAAATAGAGATGTTACGAGCACCGGAATTATTTTAAATGCACCGAAAACTGAAGTACTCACATTTGCAATCCTGCTGTTCTTCTCGCTCCGTTGCGTGTATAAGTCTTCGAAACCAGCCTCGTCTAAGCTCCGTACGCTCTCACCTAAGCCGCTCTCTATTTTAGGTTTCCCATCGTGTCTCTCCATACGAACGAGCGACCGTCGTTTCGAAGTGAAACTTCAACCTTATGCGACGAACTTGCGTAATTCGCTCTCTTGTCGTATTCCTCTTGAGAACGCATCGTGTCGAGAATAGGAGTGGGTGGCTTGTCAGAAAGAGATGAGAAACTACAAGTGCAAGCCGTCGGTATCCATGATTTAATTTATGCATACCAAGCCTGAAGCTTTCGAGACGAAAATACGATTACGCATGTAGATGTGCGCGTCAAAGAAAAAAAATTTTCTTTTTGCATTGCGTTTTTTGTTCTAAAGTATCTATTAAACCACATACACATATAAATATTTATATATAAACATATATATATATATATATATATAATATAATAAAATATTTTAAAAAAAACGTTTATGATAAGTACATTATAAGTAAAAATCATATGGATAAAAATAAATCAAATAATAAAAAGAATTTTATTTTTGATCGAAGTGATTCTTGGTACTTATAATAAATATTCATATTGCAAAAATATATAAATACACATTTCAGTTCTATGCTGACCAATTCTCTTTGGTGGTCAAATGTGTTTGTACAAATTCACATATAAATATAATTAAGTACCCAGATCCGTTTCGACCAAAAAAGGTTCTTTTTAATTGTTAATAAATACTTTAAAATAAGAAAGAAAATAAAAAGTATATAATACTAAGTAAATGGTGGTAAAATTGATTATAAAATATAAGGTACATGTATGTTATTAATGAATTCTATTAGATATTCTTTATTTAATATTACATTTTCTGTCTAACAAACTTTTATTTTAGAGCGTTACTATCATAATAAAACAGCGTTATTCGAATAAATGGTTTTTGTTACTTATTAGTGGTATTTTTTAATTGCGCGACGTCTTCCGCGCCCGACTCCTTTATTCTCTCCAATTTGTTTTTTTTATCTTTTTCCTGTACCTATGTAATGTTTTTACTTTCGTGTTCACGTTTTCGTTGCGAAGTAAAACTTAGTCCTTCATTGTAGAGAAAAGCAACGAAGTGATGCTGTGGAGAATTCCAATGTTAGACGAGAAAGAACCAAGCGCGCATAGAGTGAGAAAAAGATAATGCACCGAAGGTATACGGTAGTAATACCACCGTCAGCGGTTTAGGGATGTGGTCAGGGGTGAGAGGTAGAGGTCACGTGGAAGGGGAAAGCTCGTCGTTGCATTGTCGGTGGTGCAAGCAGGGACCGCAAAGGGACGCGAGTAATGCATACTAGGTACACGGAGTAAAATTTAATCCGATGAATTAATTATAAACTACGCCCGCGACGCATTTCGCGGCCCAACCCCGGCAATTACCATGAATATGAAGCGCGCATCCTTCCGTACTCTCGCGAGGTGAGTGCGCGTTTCTCTCTTTCTCCGCAAACGATAATATCGGTAATTCCATTCGGACGGAGAGAGTGACGTCGCGCGTGCACGGATAATTCGCGTGGGGATGTGAAACAACAGCGCAGGAGCGGAAGTTTCGCATGCTCCACTTGCCTTCGTTTTCAGCCTGCGAAGTCTCTTGATGTACAAATAGAGTCGTACCGGCTCGGATGACTGCGGAATCCTGATGCAATTGGAAATTTTGAGCAACGCGAGCTAAAGTGTATTCAAGTGAGATAATTGCAGAGAGCGGAATAAATACGGAAAGAACAGTTTTGCTGAAGTATCTAATAAGTTAGTTAGATACAGATCTGAAAATAATTTTGTTGGATTATTAAAATAATTATGTAGGGTACTGAAATGTTAAAATGTCAAAACTTTCTGTTCATGCTTGAGTTTCCTACATTATTATACTTTAATTAGTTCAATATAAAATTAGATATACTTCAGTCATCGTTCTTTTTGTGTGGGTAAAAGCATTTTATGAAATATTGATTTAAAAAAAGATCAAATGCAAATATTCGGTAAAGGACTTTTACCGATGTTTAATGAATGTCATATGTGTAATCCGCATAAATAACGTGACGCGTATTTAATTATTATTGCTCCATATTTATCGTAAAAAATCTAGGGAGACTGTTTATAAATTATGTTTTTAACCGCGCTTTATCATACATCGTTTCACAGACGTAAATATATTCGCATTCTGTGAGAAAAATATACATTCGATACGGATCATAAATCGCGTGAGTTTCGGTGTCGACGATTATTTACAGTCCTACCAAAGTGTGCCACCATTGAATTATTTTTATTGTCGGTCGAACGATAATAAGACACATGAATTTCAAACGCAGATATTAATTTTTCTTCGCCTAATTAGCTTTCTGTGTTAATAAAAAATATTTTACTTAAAATGTAACTATAATACTCTAACTTATATCATAACACGGTGAAATGTAACATTAAATTTTCTTTCAGATACGATATATTTTATTTTATATCAAAATTAATTAGCATGCAAAAATTACGGAGTAATTATATAATATATAAGAGTATCTATGGTATACATATAATTGAAATTATAGAACGATTGTCGCGCGTGGCAGTTTGAGAAAGCGGTTACTACGCGGTTCAAGTAGTCGCGTAATTGGTCTCTACGTACGAGAGCAAATCATCAATGCACGTGTGTGCGCGTGGAAATACAGTTAACGTGCGTGCACGCACGACAATACCGCGTATGCCATGCTTACGCGTGCGTGGCCGTATACGTGTTTGCAGAGATTGCTATATATATTCACTATATTTCGTATGCGTATATAGAATGCACGTTTATGTGTATACGTGCGTATGCCGTTGTACTCATACATATGCGTAAAGTGGACCATGTACCTGAAGTACACGTATATACATATATATATTTGCATATATTTCTCGGGTGCATGCACGGTGCAGCTTCCGAGGTTCGTATGCAGCCAGCGTGCATCGTACTCACGCGAGTGTGCATCGTTTGCACACACGAACACGCCGATGTGGCACGGAGATGGCTGGCTCACCGTCGGAGTTGCATCGCCGGATATCCGCGTATAATTGCATCTTTCGGGCGCTACGTGCGCCATGTCGTGAAGACCGCGTAAATCCGGCACGGCAATTCCAATTGCGCGCCTAGACGCGACGTATACTCGATACTATCTTTAATTGAGAAATCGCATCTCGCAAGCGGCGATCGCAATCGCTTCCTCGTAAGCAATCTTTTTCGCGCTTAGACTCGTCTAAAACTTTTTATGACACGTGCTTATATGTAAGATTCAATAAATACACGGCGGCAGAATAATAAATCAAAAATTTTAACATACACACGCACGTGTTGATATTAATCTACACGAAAAAGAATGGTTTTCTTAAATTGTTTAAAATTTTCAAAGATTGGAAATTATGCGGATTATCGTCGTGTTTTTATCCATTGCTAATGCTAATGTGAATCTTGCCGTTCATTTCATCACTGATACAGTATCAGTACTCCTCTTGCTCTAATGAAGTAAACAGCAAGATTCACGAAACGTTGGCATTAGCAATGGATAAAAAGGGTGAAACCTCTTTATCTTTAAAGGTAATATTTGTAAAAATTTCAAAAGTATTATATAAAAATTTAGTTATATGCAGATCTGAAAATAATTTTGGTAGACTATCATAATATTATATAAATGATATAAAATTTTGCAGAATTGCTTATCACGCAAGTTTTCTATATTTTAATGGGCCAACAAAATTATTTTTAGATTTATATTTAACTAAATTTTGTAATATTTCAACAAAATTGTACTTCCCGTGTAGTTTTTGAGAATAAAAGAACTCGCGATGATATAAGAAGCATATACTACGATAAATGATACAAAAAAAAAACGTTGATATAATTTTTATTCTGAGTAATTACAAGAAAATTATATAGACGCAATAATGTGTAATATTCTCATAAAAATTAGCACGGGTCTTGAAGCTTATTTGTAATACAAATTTAATTATAAGGAATCCCGTACTAATTAAAAACAAAAAATTGAGTCTTGGTGAAATGAGTTTCACATATGTTATACCTAACTTATAATATGGTGAACAAAAATTATGTTGTGTATATATATATATATACTTATGGCTCAAATCATAGATAGTTTTTGAACTGACAATGAGATGTATCAAAAGTAAGTAGTAAAACTTCTCATAAAGCATTTTTATTAATACACCCTAACTCAAAAACGATCCATTATTGAATCTTGTGTTTATGTCACCTTTTATTCACTACATTATAAGCTACATCATATGTGAAAACTGACTTATACCTACTGATTTTCCGTACAATAATTAGTGCGCGGTCCTTTATACTGATAAACTTAACGTTTGCATGAAAACGCCTAAATCAAGACCCATCAATAGATAATTGTATGAGAGTGATTTAGCGCTTTATAGAGAATGTCGCGTAGCAGTTTCAGTATTCTGGATATAAGCAGCGATTAACTTCAAAGGATGGAATTAAGCGAGCTGTCGTGTGGTTTTGTGTGAGGATGGCCATCTTTCTCTCGTGCAAACGCGCAATTTAAAAGAACGCTCATTTATGCGACGCTTTGAGAAAGAACCGTCGAGCAAGGGCTAGACTTTGTACTCGTAAGAGAAGCAAATTTCAACATAAAATTGCCCTCTACGTGACCCGTTGCTCGTTGCTAAAGTGCTTTGGGCTGTTCGCGCCGGGTGCAGTAATTTTTCAGGAAATTAATTGGCGTAATCGCGGTTCATAAATCACAATTTTTGCAGTAAGGAAGAGAGAGAGAGAAGAAAACTCGAGCTTCTCTAGGTTTCATCGAATGTCTTGGCGCTAACAGAATGTTATTGTGCTTGAGCAATATTACGATGCGATTTACGCTTTTTTTCTTCGTAAATCTACCCTCCGCGGTCTAGAATTCAACACGAGTTTTTACGAGACTGAGTATCGTTACTGAGATTTCGACCAGACGGAGGGCTGTAGTTGTCGCGCAATTAAATTTTCACAGTAATTCGCAACCCGCGATAAATTAAGGCTGTTGGCGTATCAATCATTAGAAGCGTTATACGGTAACACAGTACAGACTTTTTAACTTTATTTACACAAAAGAGAACACGAAACAAAGGATAAAGAACCGAATGGGTCTCAGACTACAAATTAAACAATTCGCAACCAAAATAATACTACCGATATAGGAATTATTTCGCGCGAAAATGATGTAATATGCTTCTCAAGAAAATACTCCAGCTGCTTCCCAAGGAGCGGTTGATTCAATAAGAGTTGAGTTATGTCAGTACATTCATCAGGAAATACGTGATAAATGATACTTCCGTTTTATCTTGACGATGTCACTGAATGATGTATATTCTGAAAAATTGGGAATGAAAGGGCTACATTACGGCATGCAATGCTCAAGTCTTCTGTATACTAGCGAGTCGATAAATAAGGAAAAATAAAATAGCATTCAGACTTGTGTCGATCGAATATGGCCTTCTTCATCTTGACTCTATAATGTTAAGTATTGCTATTGAATGATACGATATTGCTATCGTATTTTAAGGTAATTCGGGGAAAGATGGTACAAGGGAGAAGATGCCACTTTATTTATATTTTTATCATACATACAAGGGTAGTTTGATAAGTCCATGCAAAGTCTGAAATATAGCACCACCAGTACGTATCGAGATTATTGTTAGTATTCGGCGACTCTTGGACCAAATTTTATCATAGATCTATTATTCTGTGTTTATTTGAATCGATCAAGTTTCGTGGTTTGCAAAAAATGGATCAAAAAGAATTTTGTGTAGTATAACCGCAAAATGATTCGATTTACGCTACAAAGTCCTTCTACATCCCCCTATTTTCTAAATTTGGACTTTGTAATGTAAATATCTTCGTACATTAGCCATTCTAACTGTGTAGAAGTATATAGTAAACAATAAACAAAAAAGTGCAATTATCAAAAAGTTCATGAAAATTGACGTCGATAAATATTTAACAAAATACGAAAAGGTAAGTCATGAAATATGTTATTTCTAATATTTGGTTAATTTAATTTGTGATATGAATAATCCAGCTTTAAGACTGTCTTTTCAAGACTGACAAATAATCAACGTACAGTTTGGTTGAGCTGAAAATTGTATAATTTGCACAAAAGTATCTAACAAATTAAAAAAAGAGAATACCCATTAAAGCCAATAAGAGAGTCTATAAATTCTTGGCTCTTATTGACATTTCTTTTTGTAAATTTGTTAAATTTATACTTCAGAGTTTATAATTTTATTTATTATTGTTACACACAAAAATATTATTAAATACCAAAACAAACTTTAACTAAATATGGCTCCTTCGATTAATTTTGTCGAAACATTACGTAACTGATTATTCTCGCAAAAGATACTGCAATGTGTACCTATGTATTATCAAGTAACGCACTTAAAATATACGGCAGCATATTTAATACAATCTAACACACTCTTTTGGCTTTTATCTCTGATTTTACTTCACATTTTTCGTGCGCAATAATCTCTGAGAATCATATTTTCTTTCAACAATGGTTCTATTATGAAAGCAGTTGAGACAGACTGTATCCGAAAGAATGTCATAAGTTCACCGTTTGAATGGAAACGATTAAAATTAACTGCTGACGACAGGTTCATTTCAGGAACGGTTCATTGTGGTGCGAAATAGATATCGCCGAGTCAACAATGTATATATAGTACATATCGGGCGGTCATGTACGAAAGCGGTGTTATCTTTCGAAATGTGACACGATCGTACATTTCGAATAGTTAATTCTGCTTCTTTCTCTTTCGAAAATTAAATCGTATTTACAGGCATGGCTTTTCTTGATTATATATATAGCGGCAATTAAAAGTGTACAAGGTCGGAGACAACGAAAATACATGATCTCTAGAATTGTGTTGAACATTACGTAATGTCCCACAAACGACATCTGTAGCCCATCACCTTTTGCTGTTGCCTTCGTAATATTGGAGAGATACAGGAGGTCCCACAATGCCTGTAATATTTATAATTTCTAATGTGAGCTAATTTTACCCGCTCATGTAACGGCGATGGCCATCAGCTGACGTTCTAGATTAAATCTGGGCGCAGTGCGCAGGAATATGGCATAATTAATAGTGGAGTGAGCGTATCTTCCAATTTGGTATGCTTCGAAGTACGAGCATTTTATTTCGAGAGTAGCAAACCGGGCGATGCCGGATTCGTCGCCATACGATGGTATCGGATTTGCAATTGGAAAATTAAATACGGGTAATTATAATAATATCTCCTGCACGGAACTACAATATTTGCATTCAAAGGGAGAGATAATCAAAAAAGGAAAAAAGAGAAAGAAATAGAGAGAGAAAGAGAGGGGCGAGGGAGAGGAAAGGGGAGGATGGAAGGAAAAAAGAAGATAGATCGTAAGGAAGGAAGAAAGAAAAAGATAGAAGGGAAGGAGAGGAACGTTATCATAGCAACTACGGAGATGCATGTATAAAGAATACTATATTCAAATTTTTTATGGATTGTTACGTGATAACTGTGATAACTAATCAGTTTGTTAGCTATTACATGTATTTATTGGCTCGTGATTACACGTTAATCTATTGTTTATTTACTCTACGAGTCTACGCTACATTGCTCGATTCAGTAAAAAGATCTGAATGAATAGAAACATTCACGTATTCAATGTTAATGACTATAACACCAACGCTTGTTAGGAAATTGAAATCACCGTTCTATGTGATCGTTATCGGTAGTTGCTCCGAGTACACACACACACACACATCGATCGATGGCCGAACTATTTTTTAGACCGTTATTCTGTTATTTTGAGATGTGTGCGTGCGTGTGAACAATTTGATTATTGTATTCTCATAATTAATTGAATGATCACGAGATGGCGAATGTCAGTAGTGATGACAAATCTCTATCACACAGTCATGCAAATGTCATTAATTATTAACATTTTACTTGCAGCGCGAAGTCTCGCAATGAATTTCGTTGACAATATCGCCGCTAATGGGACATGGTCGTTGCACGTCGATACTTGGCTAACACAACTATTATTAATATTACTATTACTGTTCAGTGGGGCGCGTCGACTGAATTCGTGGGCGCGTCGGTGTCCGCGCGAACCGTGATATCGATCCTGTCGATTTAACGAGACTTCATTAGTCGGATTTTCAGACAACAAAGCGGCCGTCTCGTGGAGCGGCACGTGATCAGGTTGACGAGCATGTCGGTGGCCCGAAGCTATGGAATTTCTTGCGGCGCGAAATTTCAGAGCGTTCTGGTAACGAACTGCCATTATCAAAATTGTTTCTATCGAATCAGCCCGGACGATAATAATAATTAAGTTGGTAGGCGCGTGCCGGAAATAGGACAATCGTTGACGAAAATTACAACACGCGTGAGCAGGTACGCGAACGAGTTTCGCGTATAAATTTAAGTAATGCGAGTCATTGTGTTATACAGCAGAAATGTTACCAACATTTTCAAAAGATTCAGTGTTTGATTTAAAAAAGTAATTTACAAAATAAATGAATTGTTCAAATATATTCGATAACTTTGTGCGATATCAATTAGCGCCTATAATAATAATTATAATTATCATCGGAACAAATTCTTCAATTTTTCGAATAGATTATTTTTTATATCACAAAATGATTTTCAATTTTCTTTAAATATTGAAAAATTAACAAGAGAATAATATTTACGTTGTAAACATTCTAGATACTATCGTATTAACAAAATATTTTTCAATATTCATCAATAACTTCATATCGGAAGTATGTATGTACTAGCGTATCTTTATTCGCATCGACCAATGGATGCTAGTAAACAGGTATTACTTCGCGCATATGGAAAATGCAAAACAACATTTTCCATATGTCCGGTACTTTTTGTGCGGTTTATATTATTTCGCGGAATAGAGCTAATCCGTTCTACGTGCAGTGACCGTAGCCTCCGGTTATGTTATCCCATCAGACATCGCGTAGTGTCCTATTCCGATTGTTGTGAGTTATTCACTCGAAAACACACTAGCCTCTAAAATCCCTCAAAAATTGTATATTTGCTTAAATGCTTGTTGCGAAAATGCACGCGTTCAATGACACGAAATTGTATGAACGCAATAATGGCATTGACTTTATACCTAAATACTTCTCATCTTTAATATCTAGCCTGAGATGCAGAAATTGGAGGTAAAGAAGACTTGTGCAATTTAATCTAAATTTAGTCAGTTTTATCAACTTTGTCAAATGCATGCCACTGCTAGTGGGTATTGTCTATCGACTCTGTTACGATAATTAGCTTAGCTAACTTATGCGTACGCTCTGACTCATAATATGCCGTCGGTACATTCATCGCATACATTTTGGCAAACTAGAACGAACACTGCGCAGATTTCTCTTCTCTCGGGGGTATTAATTCACAAGCTCACGCTGATGTTGTTAGATACAAGCTAGCTTATCATTATCTATTTGAACGAAAACAGCTTATTTATAGATACTTTAGTCAGAGAGTACTGACAAACTAATTACACTAATTATATTAAATATTAATAAGTATGCGATTAGTAATATTGATAAATTATAGCAATAATTTATTAAGATTTATTAAATTTTTCAACATGCATATATGCACGTATACGTATAATTTTCTTTAGTAATATATTTCCATTAAAATTTAAATGTACACTATATTTGCCCAATAATTGAAGAATTAAATTAATGGTCTTCGTGAATAATGGGCAAACATTCGGAGAAAGAACTGTCTAGAAACTAAAATAATTGTGTACATTGAAAACGCATAAAAGTAATGCGTTTCATTTTTCATTCCTGAACAAACTTTGAATCGCCGGGATACATTGACAGCACATATATAATATTTTGTTTAATATATATACATATACATTATATATAGATTTTCAAATTAAAAAATATTGTAAAACACAAATCCTCAACAACGTTGGTTATTTTATTATATATAAATATAAATATATATTCATATAAATGCAGACAAAACGAACAAGACACAAAATATATTAAAACTTTTTACATTTTGCCAATATGCGTTTTGGCGCGATAAAATATTTATATTTGTCTGGTAGAATTTGTATGTATTGCACAAAACAGCTTAACTCTTCAATAAAAAGTTATGTGAATCCGGGAAACGTATATCAATAGTCAATCTGGCAATCCACCAATGGAATACTTTTTGTACCTTTCTTTATTGTACGAAGGTCTTTGAGTTTCGAAGCAATATCAAAATATTTTATTAACAGGTAGATCCTTTAAAAGATTTATCTAGCGGCATGTTTTATGTGACATGCGTCCGTTTTACTTGCGCAGACATTTACATACTAAAGTATAAGACGTGGCTTAAAAGTGCATTTTACGAAATAACGTTCTTATCTTGCTTCCACACAGCACCATGAAAAGCGCAGCGGACGCAATTCGAGCTTTTCCTAAAAGCGAAGGATAAACATCACGACTCGCTTTATTCCCACGGGCGCGCGGAGACAGTATTTTTCTTAGCCAACTGCACGAACGTTGGCATGATTTCTCTTAGGAGTCTACTAAAAATTAGAAGACTTTGTTTTGCTTATTCTTAAATAAATATTTCAGTGACAGAGAGCAAGAGTAAATCCTAAGCGGATATTATTTGTAAAAAGTCTGGATTCGATGTCTATAGGTACCTTAAATCTATATGATTATCGTAACATTTTTGTTTGATTTTATATGTTAGTAGATAATTTCATAAAATTCTTTTGATTAATATAATTAAGTGAATTTTCTTACACTTTTATACATGAAAGCGCATTGCGTTCGTACCGATTCACCGAGGATGGCGAGTGTGCAGTTTTTGAATGAGACGACTGTTTAATCGCGCTAAAGCACAATGACACAGTGTATCCCATTTTGTAGAAATTTCGCAGCGCTACGTAATTTCGAGGCTATTAGCGATATCGCGAGTGCGTTATCGTTGCGGTATATACCACGGTGTGCGCGGTTTGAGTTTTTTTTTTTCATTTTTCCAATAGTCCTCACTGGCCAATCCGCTGTTTCTGCATCTGCGAACGGCAGTGTTAGCGCAAGTCCTTGTGCAAGCTCAAGTGCGCTGAACGTGCACTCGCAAATTTGCGGTTCTCGCACTCTGAAGTGCGGCAAATGCGCGTCATCGAAAGTGCTTCCGCCACGGCGTTCTACTTCGTAGTAATTACGGTCACCTGGTGATTAAGTATTATTATAATTATTATAATTGTTCTCGCGATCATTTTTTTAATTGTATATATTAAATAATTAGGAAACATTGATGTTAGGATAAATACAAATACCCGTGTTATTTGTTAAATGAAATTGTCGTCTAATCGCAGGTTACAAGAAATTAACGTTAGGTCTTAATGATTGCATTAAGTTAGCCACAGCGGCAGCGTTACGTCACGCTGTTGATTATAACTGCTATAGACGGTTAACGGTGCGATCGATCGTACCAGTAAATGAGGATGTCCAGTGGATCACGTTATTAGCGACTGATTTATTAACGGAAAACACTTGTACGCAGCCGATTTAATCGCTGCGTAACGATGGAATTCAACGTCTAAAATCACGATTTCACACTCTCCCTTCTTCTGCTTTCGCGTAACGGAAAATTCATTATGCTCGTGGACTCGTAATCGCGAATGTTATTTTTCATTCCTCGACGTCGTCGAGCCTGGCCGCAAGATTAATGTTCTTTTACGACAGATTCGTCATTATCCTGCTCGGCGACGGCCGTGTAATTGACCGTGTCCGGTCGCCGTCCTCTCTTTATTTATTTTTTTTTTTTTTTTTACATTTATTGCGCCCCTGACCTCGAATTTCCACGGAGAATAGATTAATGCTCTCTCAGATGGAACTGTTTAATTTGAGATCTGGAAAATTGATACTGCGTGCTTTTTAACACCGCGGTCACTTAAATACAATCCTGTGTGACTTTGGCTTTTCTTTCTCACCTCATCGTAATTTCTTTTCTTGAACAAATACGCGAATTTATAACGCGTTTATTTATTTTCAAGAAAAATGTGTTCCTAAAACTATTACGTTTCATCAAAACACTCTTATTGCCACAGTACATTATAGGTCTTTGATCTTTACTATAGGTCTTTACGGCATAGCCGCAATATAGCGATCGATATAAAAATATAAAAGCAAACTGTTCAACGGACTCGACCGGCCCGTACCGAATAACATTCGCTGCCTCGTAAGCTATATTTTCGTTTGCATAATGACGCGCGAAAGAAACTATTCATTTTCACGCGAATCTACGTCGAGGATTAATCGTCCGAAGACGCGATCGACTGTTTCGAGAAACGTAATACGGGCGAGGCGAGGTAGAGGTAACGAGCGAATTAATTGCCAAGAAAAATACCGGCGGTCCGCGCTGTGCGGTATGGTTCACTTCGTAAATTAATGCGATGCGTTATTAATGGTTTGCTTACTCGCGGAGCATGATCGCTCGAGCGAGAAGAATAAGTGCACCCACAATGGATGAGAAAGAAAAACTCTTTCGGTACGGCTCGGCGCGTCAAACGAGCGTGGGATATCGCATTGCTGGGTATAAATTACTTTCGGACCGAGATTTATCGTCGATTCGCGCGAATGATGCTCAAGCAGTAACGAGGAAGAAAGGCACTCCTCTCCGCTCCTTGCTTCTTACATAGAACACCTTGCTGTTCCTTCTGTTTGAATCGGGCGGTGCTTCGTTGATTTTGCACATTTACTGACTTCAATTTGAAAGCTGAATAATTCCACACATAGAATTAGAAAAGATCACAATTCTGAGAGGAAAGTACTCTTTCTATTGTTACAAGGAACATATTCCGCTGTTCTGTTTTTAGTTGATGTTAGAATCGAAAAAGAGACATTTCGGAGACTATTTCCAAAATCCAAATGTTAAATGTGCTCTTTCATTAAAAAGATTTTAATAACTAAATATGAGATTTTGTGAATGAAATATGCAGAATGAAATTCTATAGATTTTTCTCATCTCTTGAAATTTTATATTCATTTCCTCAATTTCACTGTAGCTGTTTATTTTTACAACCCGTCAAAGAGAAATTATTTTAGAGTGATGAATATCGACAGGGATTCTGGCCAACAACAAAAAAATGTTCTCGGTTGTTTATTTAAAACCATGAAAAATAACAAAAATATTGAACGTGAAAAATTCTAAGGTTTAATAATAGTATACACACATACACACATATATCCGTATTGTTTTATTACATTGTTAGCAGCAAATAAATCGTAATGGGGGGACATGTTAAGATTTAGTTGTCTTCATCTCCCGAGAAAGTGAATGTTATATAAAATTGATCACGTGTTTATGATAAAGACAGAGTTAAAGTTTCCTTGCTTAAAGTTTAATTGAATCTAATATGTAATTTTTAGTATCGAATCGAAAATGACGATCGAATCAATAAATTTAATGAACTGTAATTTTAAATGAAGAGACATTGCAATCAATTGCAGTTTAACATTCTCTCTAACATTTTCAACAATTACAATGATGACAGTTGACTTAGGGAAATTTTTCATAATTTATATCGAAATTGAAAAAGAGAAAATAAATCGTAAACATTTTGACAATTTTTCAAAACATAGTTTACAATAATTACAATATAATTTTTGTTGTGTATCATAATTAGTTAGAAATTCGAATATTTCTTTCTCAATTTTGATATTACTATGTAACATTCATGTATACCGTTCTGAATTATTGGATACACTGAGAAAAGTGTTGATAAAGCTAAACAGAATTTCTGGTTATCATATTTGAAATTTTGTATTTTCGTCACCAAAATGCCATTCTTACTGGGTCTTTCCGTTGGTTTAATCGGAACATTTTCTCAGCGTAACTGCAACATTCTTTTCGTGATAAATAAAATTTGAAAATGTTGAATTCCGATTTGGGAACAATAACGCAACAGAAAATTATAATTCAAAATAAAAGCAATGCGTGCAAAAGCGAAAAAATGCGAGACGATTCAGAATAAACCGTAACATTGTCACAAAATTCTAAGAGAATACCAGGATAATTTCCCGATACCTAGATTTTCCGTTGGAGAACTGTCGGGGACTGCGACGTGTATGTCTACCGGTTTCTCGTTTCCACCAAAATCTTCGGGCGCTTTACAATAAAGCGGAATCCTCGCGCCACGAAGAATCCGCCAGCGACGTCGCATCGCAAGCTTCTTAACGCTGGCGGTGAAATAAATCGCACGGCGAGGAAGACGACGACGGAGAAGAAAGAAGTAGAAAGAGACGAAGAGAGAGAACCGACGGTTGACGTTGTCGCAAAATAATATATCTCGGATGCTGAAGGTTGCATAAATAGAAGTTGCCGGCAAAACCAGTCGTGCCGGATGCTCCACGCCACTTCAATTTATCAACGACTGTGAACGCTACCCTTTATTTCTCTCGACCCGTGAAAGAATTACGTATCTACCTATCCCTTAACGAAATCTAAACGATGATTCATGTTAAATCTTACGTCAAAAGAGAATTTTTGATTTTACTTTTGATGGATTTATTATTTTATTATGTACATTAATACATGAGAAGAAACAGTTTTGCTGAAATACTAAAAAATTTAACTAAATATAAATCTAAAAATAATTTTGTTGGACTCTTATTAAAATAATTGTGTCGGATGCTTAAATTGATTATTATAATGTAAAAATTTCTTGCAATATCCCTCATCATGTTTGAACTTCTTACATAGGGGCTGGTGGTCGTATGGGGTAGATTGTCAAAATGTTTATAATTCAATCGGTACATAGCAGAAAAATCTTTTTGTTTGGACTGTAGATTGCTGATATAATATTAATTTGTTGTGTAAAATGGTTTATACCGAAAGCATTGTATAATACTTAATATTATTTACGATTTATTATACGATATGATAAATTCAAGAGAGAATAATATTTTTTTGTAATACCTAAAGGAGATGTACGTATATTATAACGTATATAATATTTCAAAATCAGGCATTCAATAAAATTATTCTGAGATCTCTGTATTTAATAATAAAAAATAATATTAAGATTCCTTATATTTTAAATAAATTGGAATAAAAGAAAAGAAATTTTGAAGAAATGTAAACGTATCTTATAAGTTCTACAAAAAATTAGAATTGATAAGGATTGATGCTATATTCAATGCATGTGCATTTTTTCAAAAAGTATTTGAGCGATGTTTTTTCATACATTGTTTAAGATTTAAGACACACTGTTTAATGACTTAATGTTAAACATACATCGTATGAGAGAACATCGCTGAAATACAATTTTTTGGAAAAATAAAAGCGCACCAATTACATTCCTATCAGATCAAATTTTCTTTTTTTATTTATTTAACTTATATCGCTAAATTTTTAGATGCTTTAACAAAATCGTTCTTTCTGTATTTCACACAGAAAGATTTTTGTAGTCAGTCCAATAAATAGCGCTCATTTCATGATCGCGACATTGACAGATAAAAATGCAGAAATGCCACTGATAACAGCTATTTTAATTATCGATATGCAACATATTTATAACGTATTTCGCAATATATATATCATTCAGATTTTCTTAAACATTTATATTATCATATTGATATCAGTTTATACGATAATGTGTAACGATCGCACAAATTTATTGAGAAAAATCTATGTACGTCAATGTATCGATATAATGTGAATTTTTCTATATTCTGACAGTTTCTATAATATCGTCGATATCGCGCAATACGGAACCTTAACGTCATAGAAAGGAACGAACGAGAAAACTCGTTGGTTACTGACGTTTCGAGATGCTTTTCGTATCATCGAGTCAGAAGGCGTACGGAGATACTCGACGTGTATCCGTGATTACGCATTAGTTGAGTTCCATAAAAGTAAAAGAGGATATATCCACGTCGATGTGTGTAGATATAAAATATTAAAACTCTACTACTACAAATATCACACACACACAAAACTAACATTTACGGTAAATAGATGTATACTTAACAAGAAAAAGTTAAATTAAAAAATTAAAAAGTAAACTTAAAAACTAAAAGAATTAAATAAATAAATAAATAAACATTGCGCGGCGTTGATTAAAGCCGCAGGTCAGATTTAGTCAGCATTTAATAAGACTGATATGAAAGAGAAAAATCGAATTTTTTCTCCTCTATTTATAATACAATACATTAACAAGATTCTAACTACTGAAAGTTTTAAAATTCTAGAAAAAATATATATGTACAATATTTATAATATGTATCTGAAATGTAAGTATCTAAATGTAAGTCAAAGAATACAAATCACTAAAAAAGCGCCAAATATGGTCAAGACATCGGTGCCTAATAATATTTATATATAAATTTTAAATATGATACACCTTTCAATAATCGATGCAATTTATATAACGAAACAACGATGTATTTAAAATTTACATAGAAATATTATTATATTAAACATCAATATCCAACTTTGATGATTTAAGCGCTACCTTATTTATTTATAATTTACTTATATTGTGTAATCTTGTTTAACTTATTATTGTTTAAAAATCTAAATCTAAATATGGATCTAAAAATATACATCGGTATATATATAAAAATTATAAATTTAATGCGATTAAGAGAAGGAAGCAACTTATCGACATTCAATTAAACTCTCATCATCTTAAGTGTACATTTCGGTCGTTAAATTTAATCTATTGAGTTGTGGATTGGATTTTCATTTTATGATTTGCTATCTATATAATTCTCTCTGCCTTCCTCTTTAATTCCTGACTACATGCGATAACATCGGCGTAAGCCAGTTCAGCGTCTGTCAAGGATTGGAAATCCTCCGTTCCGACGAGTTTCGATTCCTACGAGACCGATATAACCATGTGGCGTGACTTAAATGTGGAAGAAAATACGCTATGCTCGCACATGCTGAGGTAGGCGGATCAGTGTTCTCCACCAACGTTCTCGGTCAATCCCTGTTTATCGGACGCGCCACCCAAAAAGCATCGTACAATGCATTTCAAATGTCAAATGGAGATTTCGGATGACAATGATATTCACTACATGAAGGTTCCTGTAGATTCACTTACGACTATCCTGAGCACTATTTAAAAAATGTGAGTGTAAATTAGATATTAAGAAAGTCCTAAAGAGAATAAACAGTAAACAGGATGAAGAGTTTAAATATATATGGCTTAAATTGCTCAGAATAATGATAAATTTGATCTCGTATATTATACACAAAAAAGTATTTTGAAATTAGATTGAATTTTAAACAACAATAAAATCGATTAATAATAATTTGTCTTTATCGTCTTTTATTCAAGAGCAAACATGATGTATAGGGAATTCGTGCGTAACCACTTCCGCTGGGGTGATCGATAAAACGACATGGCCTGCGATTTCATGTCTCGAGTTTCCCAGCAGAGCTTCGTGAAACAGTTTTAAGGGCTAACTTATGGAGAAAGTTTCTGGCTATAGCGAAAGTACCCTTCACCGCGCTAGTCTATCTGTCGGTTTCGATATAGTGTTTTCTATCGATTCTATCTACGTTACTGACAGCTGCAACCATCTCGATAACATATAAAATATCCAAAATAAATACATAGAATTCTGTTAAATATAAACAATTCAAATTTGTAAAGAATATTTATTGATATGTTATAATTTATAATAAAATCTATTAATGAAGAAAAATAATATGAATATTTTTACCTGTTCAAACAAATTTCTTTTGTAAAAAGAACAGGTAAAAATGTAGATGTAAAGCACTGGCTTTAAATAAATGTGAAAAAGCACTGAATGGATGTTAATGACGTATTATGTAAACACGTAATGTTCAAAGGGTTAATGGATAGCGATGCAAGAGAATTATTATAGCAATCAAATTTACGTGTTTTGCACAGATTCGTAATTATCTCCAAGTTCGGATGACACTATAGGTTAAATAGGTATAGAAACACTCGTTCAACTAATGAAATCCTACTATGAATACGTTGCAGTATATCTGAGCAGAGTCATTATATTGTATGATGTTGTTTTAAACCAATAACATTTCAACGTTTAATGCCATTTTTGGAATAATTGCTGTGTGCAAAAATTATTTGCAATACCGTCGCGTATTTCTGCGACGTGAGTAAATTTCAATCGAAGCTATATTAACATCTCCTGATATGGGTATAATAATTTATAGTCGGCCAATAAATTAATCCGGTATTAGCATGCACACTACGAACTATGAAGCCATCATGGCGTATAAAATACGATAAATTTAATTATCACAGCATATATTTTCGTAATCGCATTTGTTATCCCGTAAAATTGAAATGATTGTTAAACAGCAGTCGGACAAGTGCCGGGCTATATACGAAATTCAATTAAGTTTTCTCGTAACAGTTATTATTATGTAATCGAATCAACATCTACTGTGACTGGCCAATAAAATGCAGGCGAGTGGAATTTTTATCGGGGTAGCAGCCACACTATTTTTGCATCCAATGAGATTTTGCTGATGTGTAAATTTTTCCCCCGAAAGATTGATATGCAAAATTGATATTAGTTATTGAATCATATAATAAAATTATCAAACAGATTTTTTCTTTTTTCATTGGCATTTATTTGTTTTATTTCGAGAGGACATCGCTATTTTCATGGTTGCTCGTGTTAATATTAACGCATAAATTTTATCGAGTGTTTGCATTCCATATATTTAGAAATGTAAAGCAAGGTATAATAAAAATTGCTTATTTTGTATGTTATTTCATTGTTATTTATTTTTTCACAATACAAATGACTTGTCAAACTGTCTGCAAGTAATGTTAAAAACACATCAATAAATTTCCTTTTGATTTATATTTTTGTAAAATTTAATATGTATTATTCAATGCAAAGAGAAATAATATTATTCGCGTTATAATGATGATTGTTTTACTAATGATATATCTCCTCTCTATACTTGTGATATAATTTTGTATCTAATTATCGAACTTCCAATGGTTTTTAATTAATTTTTGTGCATAAATTATTAATCAAATTTTGTAGTTACATTTTTAAAGATTATGCTTAATTCTCTATAAGTAAAATTTTTTTCTTATAAAAAAAGAGAAATGTTAATCGGTAAAAAAATTACTAAAAAAGATTAAATTACTAATTTTTTTAATTTTTAATATTTAAATTACTAAGCTTAAAAAAATATATATATATATGAGTATGTAATTTCTGAGTTATACGCTGTTATGGAGAATTAATATAATAATGTTAACGGCAACATACAACTGTTTGCTTCTACATTCGTTAAAATATATTTGTACTGAAATATGTGGTTTGCTAGTTGATGCTCGGAAGATTAATTCCATGATGGAACCATATACGCTAGACGCTTTCCCTGCGAATGACATTCGCAACTAGTCATATATTTAGCATTTCGCTATACAAATGAGTCACATAATTAGATAAACCGAGTAGTATGTGGCCAGCATAGAAACTCACTAAATTACTCGAAATGGCCAAATATCTGGATCTATTACCCGACGATGTAGCATTAGTAAAGGTCAGTCTAGTTACCGAATCGTGCTATTTCACAAGAGATAATTAATGGTGACTTCAAGCTAATAGCAGAGCAACACGATCACGTGACAGAGTTAGGGTCTGAGCACAGGATTGTCTTAACACATTAAGACATACTTAAGTTATAGAGGTAAGCAATGCACAAGCTTTGGCGTATAACGTTGAAACTAATGGATATCACTATATCTCTCGCGTGCTATC
Organism: Cyphomyrmex costatus; assembly: GCF_001594065.2. Lineage (NCBI taxonomy): Eukaryota > Metazoa > Arthropoda > Insecta > Hymenoptera > Formicidae > Cyphomyrmex > Cyphomyrmex costatus. Next base: position 2,210,702 of record NW_017277017.1, read on the forward strand.
ACATGCTATATAAGCAAAAGTAAGTAATTTAATCGTTTGTAAGCAAGTCAAAAATAATCTTGTTAATTGTCCTGAAAGAGTCTTAATGTGTTACGTCAATCTTGTGCTGAGACTTTTACAACGCGGATGGCCATTATAAATTTAGGACTATGATAAGGTAACCGCGTGTACTTTCAGAAAACGAAGCAAATCATCTCGTATGCGCCGCTCAATAATCCTCGACATCAAAGCCGTTTCCTTAAATCGACAAACTGTATCGTATTTTACGAGCTTTCCGCATCCACTAAATGTCTTGACAATATAAGTTTTTTAAAGTACATATATGCAATTTGTTTGTTCAGGTTTTTGACAAAGTTGTCGACAGTATTCGGTACCTCTCTTTGCAAAAGAAAGAAAAAGAATTGTGAAAAGACTTGCTATCACAAAGAAATAACAAAGGAAACGGTAATGTTTTTAAGATCTTCAAAGAAAGGAGTACTATAATCGAACAACTGTTTCGCATTCATGCCTATAATTCAGAGCTCATCGCGATAAAGTTGAAAAACAGATACCATTTTATATGTTAAGTGTCTGGGACGTGCTGCATCTCGGGATATGCATCTTCGGGATAAGCTTCTTTCCGTGTACCACGGAACATAACCCGGGGACATCACCGCTTGGAGCGCTCTGGAAATGGTCGAACACATACCAAGCGATCTTTTTTCTTCTTACTTCTAAGACATTGTCGAAGAAGCTGACGTCGCATTCGTAATCCAGACAATTTCTCAAAATACCAATTCTGGTTTATTCTCTTCCTTTGAGTATTACAGAATCATGTACAAAGAAACGCGAAATATTAATCTACAGACATACGCCTTATACCAGCAAATGAATAATATTCTTATGCTAAGCTGTTCCAAAGCCTTCCAAAGTCGATCATAAATGTTTTTTCGTATACATCATTTTTGTAAATGATTCTGAAAAACCAGTTGGTTTTCTATTTGTATCATTTCTAAAATAAATAACTTAATAAATTTTTTTTTCTAAGAATTCCACAAACTCTCTACGAATCGCACACTTTCACTTGATTAAATTTTTACAACACATTTTACAAAGTTTTTTCTTTAATACAATGCAAATATTTTATTTGTATTTAAAGATTTAGATGAACAGATGGTAGAATGTTTTAGAAGAAGAATCATATTTTAAAAGTATAAAAGTAGTAAAAATATAATATCTTGCAGAACGAATTTTGAAACGTACTACACGTGACGCGAAGCTGCTGGGTCATTCGCGGAGTAACCACGTATCTGAAACTTTCACATTTCTGTCTGATTTATGCTCAGAATTATCCCTTCGTGGCCGCCCGGTTTCCTCTGACTTGTAGCTACGCCAAGGCGACCGCCAATCGCACGAATAACTCCAGTTTACCCAGGCGTGAAATTAATTTTAATTGTTCGTTAATTAGTTCTTAGAGGAACTATGCGTCGCATTCGGAAGCCCGCTGTGCCGCGATTCCGTCACCTCGTCGGCAAACCGAAACATTAATTTACCATTTCGCGTTCGTCTCCTTCCTTCCGTACACACGTAATGGCATTAAGTGTCTGCGAATCCACGTGACAGAAGCAAGGCGACGTACGTGACAGCCTTCGCCTTAGTTGATTATGTAATACAATAATATAGAGAGATCTAATTAGTACACTTGCGTATGTGCATGACATAAACTCCGGGTAAAGGGCATTACGAGTTAAGTAAATTTGGTTGAACAATTTGCTATTCCTTTCTAAATGCAGGCTGCCAGTGTAACACAAGTGTTCATTAAATTTTTTAATTACTTAATCATTAAATAAAACAAAAACTTAAAGACATCGATATAACAAAGAAAAATAATTTCGATTTTAGGTTAATATCAAAAGATGCGGAATTGGAATCAGAAGATTCAGAAAAGTTCTCACTGAAGGTTTAAGCGATTATATAATATATATGGACTCCCATTGCGATCTAAATAATCTAAGAGCATGTCAAAATTTAAGATCCATACATGAATGTGTATGTCATCGTAGTCGATTATATCATTTACTGCTGCTTTCTCTAACGTGTCACTGCAGTTCTCTGCAGAAGTCTGTTGGTGTAATTTGGGACAGAGATATGTCCGGTCGAAGACAAGCGTTAATAAAAGAGATCGAAACCGAATTTCAAAGCAGATTTAATTATGCAGCCAATTATACGAGTATAAATCTTCTCATTGCTATCGTACTAACAATAAATTTTAATAATTGATTGAAAAATTTATTTGAAATTTATCTCTCTTTGATGAAAAATAGCATAATAAGTCTCTGACAAATGATTACAAAAAGATTCACGCAAATTAAACTTTAAATAACAACCTCCAATAGACTCAATTGTATGTTCACTGTAACGGTGAAACCGCTTGCAAATACAACATGATATGGTTACGTTATCAGAACAAATGTTTGATGCCGCTGATTAATTTTGTTGACCACCAACTAGTGATTACAATGCGGATTTGCAATTGGTGATGGAATGTATGCAATGTAAGCAAGAGTAGCATCTTAATCAGACTATTGTCAATTGCACGTGATCTGACATGATCCTGAATTGTATTAAGTCATGTGTAGATTTCTCTCACGCGCAAATTCTTGACGAGTTTACTACATTACTGAGATTAAGATAAAATTCACATTAATAAAAGGAGCTACAATTAAAAAAGTCTAATTTAAAAAAAATTACTTTGAAGTTCTTGTCTTTGAAGTTCTTATCGCTTATTTTCCATAAAAACGACAAGTAAGATTGCCAATTCTTCATAACACGCAAACGTTCAAGTTTTCTTTCACGTTTGCACGTTGTTTAATATAAACTCCGAGTATAAAATCGAGTTGAGAGTTTCTTTCTGTAATTTCTCACAGAGATTCCAGGCAAAAAAAAAATAAAGAAATATAGAAATAATTTGCGCTTTGCTGAGACAGCGGTATCGCGAGTTTCGTTATATGGGTCGCTGAGATGAGATCCTCGCGGTATTTAACTGTCGGTTGCTGTAGCAACTATTTACTTATCGACTGTATAGAACGCTGTGCAAGCAATGATCCCTTTCTGTATCCCTGGCATTTCTCTATTTCTAATCTCTGTCCCCTCTGCCGTTGGTTTTCGCACACTGTTAACATTCGATTCGCCACTACCGGGAATTAAATATTCATGAGCTCTCTACACAGCGCCGTTGCGCGGAACGCTGCATCGTCCTCGAAACCCTCAAGAGATTTCGAAAGTTTTATTGCCTTGGCCCAGCCTGCGAAACACTTTCGAGCGTTACGCTTCGAATCGGAATCCAGAGACGAATGCAACTGAGTCGCTGTGTTGAACTTTACTATTTTTCTTGAGAAGCCGAAAAACTTTTGGCGTTTTATTATGTATTCGGTGGCGCATCAGTACCATCTGCGCAACTATCGCGTAATTGTCAGCGAACTCTCGCATCGATCGAAAGCTCGATCTCTCGTCAATTTTATGCGATCGAAAATCTCGTCGTTTCGCATCGGCGAAAATTTGTACGCGGAAATTGATTCTTTTGCACTCGATCGCGCGCGCGCAAAGGAAAATGACGTAATCAACATTCTAACGATACAACGCGGAAATTACTGGCATAATATACGAGGGAAGATTTTCAGGCTCTTACGCGATGTGAGGTCTTTGCACATGTAAGCTCTGCTGGAGATTTCTGCGCGAAATTCCTTCCGAAAGCATTTCACAGCACGACTCTATAAGTCGAAGCAGCTGGAAGCAGCAAGCTACTCGTACAAGACGCATGAGATTTTTAAACTTGTGTGCACCTGGTTTTTTATTTTAATGCATTTTCTATAGTGCATTTACTCTTTCGCGGTTACTGCTTCTTTCCATTTCTCGTAATTCCATCGGCGGCGTAACGAGTTGCTTCATCTCGTTTTTAGAGATGCAATTTTCTATTTATATTATATAACAACCTTCCTCCTCGCGCCTTAAAAGGACTTTCGACGAGTTTTTCTCGCGAAATACTCCGCAATCGAATTAAAAAATCATCTTTTATACTCGAGTATATTAAATATAAAAATACAATACATAAATATAAATAAAATTTCATAAAGACACATAAAATAAATTCTACGTAAATAGCCAATCCGCAAGAAAAATATATTCGTGGTGTTAAACGAAAACGCGCCAATTAAATTCCGTTCGATAAATTTATCACCGAGCCGGAGAGCGTTTAACGTTTTTGCATTCGCAATCGCACACCGACTAATTTCCATACCTCTGCGCGGCGAATCTCATCGAAGCGCTTAAATCTCAATACGTAATGTGCATCGAATGACAGATCATTCGTCTCGCGGATCAAGCCGTCACCTTTCGTTTTACGTATAAGCGATGAGCGAGCATCGAGACATTCGGACGTAACCAAGAGTTATCGGGTAGCGTTTAAAGCCAGAATAAAACCAAGTCCACTAACGATATGCTTGTGCCTTTCAGCGATCGTAACGACCGGAAATAGCCGGCTCAATCGCGAAATTATATCGCAATCAGAATCAGACCGGGATTAATTTCAACTCTCGCGTAAACCGGGCCCGTCGAGCTATAAGTATCGAATAAAAAAAGAAAGGGAGATAAAGATGGGCGAAGCGCTAGCCGAGACTAGAAAGTGCGGGCACGCGGAGAGACGCACAGCCCAGTATCGTGATGTATGTGTTTTAATTCCGCGGCCAAGCCATCCTTTATTTATTGGCTTTCGTTGCAGGATATTGCGACAGACTTCGTCACACCGTGCCTCACTATCCCGCCGTCACGTGCATTCTTTATTTTTCTTCTTTTTTTAACGCTTCTTTCCCATCGCGTTGTGTCGCGTCTCCGTTTTCCCAGCCAGCGACGCATTTATTTTCTCTTCTCTCTTTCTCTCTCTCTCTGTGTCTCTTTCGCCGATCCTTTTACCCTCAATGCATCCGTATATCTATTCGCCAAAATTTGTCACGCGTCCAATAAATTTAAACGATATACATGCTGGGTTAATCGGGCGAATGCAATTGTGAACATTACCATGATTTTTCTTCTACAGCGCTCTCGCTTTTTCCATTTAATGATGGCCGAACCATAAACGGATTCATAAACAGGCTCTTTTCTCACGGTACGAACGTATCAAATAACGTGCGGATACAACTCTATCTTAAAATGGGCTCGTTTGTAATTTCGTAATTTATGAAACGTATCGCCCACAAAATATCGTATGAAAGTTGGAAATAATCGATAATTGTTATATGTAGCTACAGAGTTAATCGACAATTCGCGCAAATTACTTACTGTATATTAAGTGATACCATTATAGTTACTTACTACATATACAGAGGAAAAGATCATCATCAAAACAAATATTAATTATGACGAAAGCACTAAAATTTAAATGCGATTAATTAACGTTTGCTATTTACATAATTAAAATATTATTTATTATTATAATAAACCAAAACTTATTTGAGATTTACTTTGAATTTGGAGAATTTAATCCCCTTTTTTAATTATAAAGAGTAGCTTTTTAGCTTTTGTCTTCTCGTTTCTTTTGTAACATACAGAACTTATTTTTATTTGGTAGATTTTATTTTTTGATTCCTGTTAGGATTGCAAAAAAAAACAATAAAAATTTAGTGCAACATCTGATTCACATTGCAAAAATACATAATTCTTCACACTTGCATTAGCTTCTTATTTTTATTCCTCTTATTATTTTTAACTCTTCGTCTGTATAATCATATTTTTATTCCCTCCGTCTGTAATTTGTTTCGACCAAGTTTTTTTTTAATTCAAGATTTATTTATCAACATCTTTATTAATACATTAAATAGTTCCTTAACTTGAATGTTAAAATATTCATTTAATATAAATTGAATTTAAGCAAAAATAGAAGCGAAATTTTGTTTGTGTCCAAGAAGATTCAAATTGCAAACGAAGCGTTAAATTATAGATAGTATCTCGCTTCCATTTTTCTTCAAATATTCATTGTATTGCTGCTCACAAAAATACATATATTGTAGATATATGTGTAAATGTATGTGAACGTTCAGCAATGTATTAACCGTAGATTCGCTAATAAGTCCAAATGACTGTGCAGATTAGTCATCTCTACGGTACAAAACATACCTATTTAAAAATTCATATCTCTCTTATTAATTGATAATGACTTTCAGCAGAATGTCAAGATAATTAATGAATATATCGCAGAAAATATGAATTATGAAAGGCAACGAATTCGTAACACAACGCCAGAATTATTCAACGTATTCTAAAATTCATCCTTAGTAGAAGAGATGACAAAGACAGAAAGGTTCATCGTAAAAAGAAAGTATTTTTCGGTTTGGTGCTTCTAATCACCGACCCCTTTTCATTCCATCCTCCTATCCGTCCTCGAATAATTACAGGTCTGCGAGCGGAACACGTAATGTTTGAAATTTTACAACAACTTTAAATGTTGAATAGAAATTAATTCGTAATAAACAAAAAATATATTTCATATTGACATATTATTAATTACTAATTGTAAGATATAGGTCAGATCAAATAAAAGATTTTCTATTTGTGTTATTTATATAATATTGTCCCTTATTAAAAAAAAAATTATTTTTGATAAAATTTAATTAAAGCTTTTTAATTTATTTATGACATATACGTTGGCTATACGTTAAGAATGTATATAATCATTCAATTCATTTTCTTCTCGACGTGATAATATTATAGCTTAACACTTATTTAATGACATATTTTCACAATATTAATACTTCAACATAAGATAGGAAAGTATATTTACGAAAAGTTGAAACCGTGCATGCTAATTCGTGATCTAATTAAAGTTTCAGCACTTTTATTGCCGCAGAGGGCAATAACGGTTGGCAGTGTTTACACGACCATAGCTGTTAAAAAAGTTTTAGCTTTATGGATTAGCATAATAATATTCGTGCAGAATTGTGAAGGACAAGAAGGGAGTGGGGTTCGAGTGGGCCAAGGGTAGCGCGCAGTAATTCGTTTAACCACTTATATTTAAGTGCCCTCCGATGCATAATCCAATGAATTCTATTAGACTGGGGTGCGCATCTCATGAGAACAGGGCGATATCACGAGAAGGGTGAGCGCCGCAGTATCTACAGGAAAGTATAGCTCTTATTTCATGCATTCATAGTTGGCACAGGTGATACGCGACGCAGTTTCGTTTAATTACAACGATGATAACGCGCGTTCTCACGAGGCGGCTGTTATTAATCTTTAGAATAACAAGGTCGTCTTTGAACAATATGGTAATTTGGTTCAAGTTTATTAAGTGCATATTACGAAGTGAAACATGAATGCAAAAATAACGTCATAAACGAGAAAACGTAGGACAAAGATAAATAATCCACTGCGTATGGTCGCGCGATTCATGAGTTATCAACATTTTTAAATATTATTTAATATACTTTATTAAATAATAAATTATGCCCAACACAACAATAATCTTTAACACAAAAAAACTCATTTGAGCGTGCAAAATTTAATCTTTATCGAGCGTCAGAATAGTAGAGAAAATACACGATTCGCATATACAATATTTGCATAAAATGCATACATATCGTATTACAAAATATCGATGCTAAGGGACTATGTCATAAAACACTGCTACGATCGTAATTAGGTTGTTCAATAATTATAGATCTTCGGGTGTAAGAGAACGCGAGAAAATATGACTGCGATCCGGCCACCCATCGCGCTAATGGAAATAAGTAAATCGGTCGAGATTAAAATATGGAATATTTGATGGAGAACGTCCATTTTTCGTTTCGTCCGATAGTGACGGCGCTCTTTCGGTTTAATAGTTCCGTAATGTAATTCCATTATGATTTTCCACACTCCCGATTGCATCAGAATTTCATTTGGTGCCTTTCCCTGCCGGCGCTGTCGATTTGAGTCCATCCAGAAATAGCTGTCCGTGGTTGTTTAATGGGTTCACTATGAAAAAGAAATAAAAATTCAAAAATTCGCTTCGATGCTTGAACCCAGTTTGCCCGAGAGTCGACATTCGGCGTGATTGTTGCATTCGTGACACTTTTCACATTTCGTGCAAACGCTTGTGGAAATTTAACTCGAAAGCCATCCCACGCGTATAGTTGCCATCCTAAATTTTTAAATCTAAAGAATGAATCGACACCGGAGCTACTTTGCAGTTTAGTAACAAAAAGTTCAATCACATCGAGCAATTGTTGCGACGTCAGTTTTTTTCTTTAACCTTTCGCCTGCAATTTGAAGCTTTTTTTATCCAGTCCAAATTCTTGTATTGTTCTAGACTTTCAAAAAATGTGGAAAAATCAAGTTACCTTTTTTTTTACCGTTTTTATTGTATTAAACTCCATTATATACTAATAAAATGTTTTAATGAGAATCGGATTCTACTCTCCTTTATTTCGAAGAAATTTGAGAGTGAAATTTCGCTTGTGTCAAAAAAGATCCAAGTTACAAATGGAAAATAAATTTTTGTATAATATAGAAATTGGTATCCTCGCCGATCTCGTTTAATGGAGAGCTGTTAATTATAGTAGTCTAATCAGTAATGGATAATGACAGGTTGAGACCACTTCTAAGGTGGCTCGAGACCGTGATGCCTGTACACGCATACCTACTACATGTATATGCGCCTACATACAAATATATGTAGGTAGGTGTGTATGTATGTATATACACATGGTGACCGCATAAATCACGCTCATACACGAGATGAAGCTCTGCGCCACGACTGACCACCCCGTTTTCTGATTTACGATCCCGAACTTCGTCCCCAGCCTCTTATCTACGTAGGTATTTTCGGACGGGAAAAAGTCCGAACCTGTATAACACTCCAAAGTGCGACAGGATCAGAGAAAAATCTTACGGTGATCAATGTTCTAATAGCAATCCGTCGTCCGTAAGGAATTTCGTCGTACCGCGGAAATCAGGTAATAATTCCTCGATTTATGTCTTCATGCGGTCTTTTCCCACGAGTTTTCGCACGTCAACCGCAGTTCACTTATTTACGAGCTGCAGTATATCGCTTATTCTTATTGAAGGTACATACAGCGGTAGCAACGGTAGTGACAAATCATGGCGCCGGAAAACAATGTCCTATCTAATATTTCTGTAAGACTTGAGATATCGACAAATTCGCATATACGTGTAATGTGTATAGACAGAACTTTGTCATTGAGATGCCGTGAAATAAGGTAGCTGGAAAATATTTCAAGTATCAAGATTAGAATACCTCTTGACAGCGCGGTATTTCTCTTTAAACAAGATTGTGCGTTTACGAAGCTTTTGGCGCGCGACATTTCGCGTCGTCTGTAGCATATTACTTTCCACGTTGGTATTCGCTTAATTAATACTTTTTATTTTAAACAGATATTACGCTGGCATGCCTGGCCTAAGTCGACGTTATGACAAAGTAATATGACGGCTCGCGAGAGCTATGCACAGTATGAAAGATCGCGTCTGTTTGTTGTCACAGGTATTGTATCAAGCTAATGCACGCGAGGCACGATACGTGTCACACCGATGAATAACAAGATTAATGAAAATCTTAATCATAGGAACTTTGGAGTTGGGAATACAACGGCGCTCATGCGCACGAGTCTTTATTAAATATAGCCGCGTAACGTTGTATTGCCGAGCTGAAGCTGTAAATTCAACCGGGCTGGTTAATACTCACGCCATGCCATAGTTACATTTTCGGCATTGATACGAATCGCAAGTAAGCCAATAAGCGTTGTAAAATGTAAAGATAATAGATGCAAATATAATGGAATAAACGAAATATTCTATGCATCGTTATTCCTGTAAATTTTATGCTTCCCACAGGATACAGCAGAATATTGAGAAATATTGATAAAAAAATCGCAAACAATGGAAATATTAATACATAGAATAGAATAATACAGAGTAAAAACGGACATAAAGTTTTTACATTTTCGTAACGTTTATTTAAACCAATTAAATTGTTTACGAATTATTTTATTACATTTTTTTATCATCAAAACATTTTTTAACGGAATGAACTATTTTGTTAAAGTATCTAAAAATTTAGTCAGATACAGATCAGAAAAAAATTTTGTTGAAACATCAAAGTAAATATGTAGAACTTCAGCATGAGTAAATAAAAATTTAAGTTAAAATATTTGGACATTCTAGCAAGCAGTTAAAATATTTGGTCTAGCAAGCAGTTAAGAGTTACATAGATATTTTGATAGTCCAACAAAATCACTTTTTATTGTATCTAATTTGTAAATATTTCAACACTAAACCCTATCGTTTATAATTTCAATGCAGCCAATCGATCGCTCTGCTTATATATAATAAGCGTTTTTTGAGCATATTCTCATTCAATAAATACGAAAGCTAAATATAGAAGCTGCGACAATATCTTAACCGTCGGCGCCATATGGTGCACTCGTTGAACAATAAGACTAATGAAAATCTTAATCACCGAAATGTGGAATCTAACTGGGTATATGCGAGATCTTCGCGCTCGATTGCGCGACCTCGTGTTCTCTCTCCCTTTGTCACGTGACGCTCTTCCGGATTCCGGTCCCAGCAGCCATTATTCTGGTATCGCGCGATTACGCGCCGCTTCCACGCGGAACGTTTTCCGGGACGACACCCGCAGCGTACGGCGCGGACGGCTTCGGTAACGGTGACGGAACTCGCTCCAATTTGGCCGCCGTCGGTTCTCTTCCTCTCCGAGAAGTAACACGCTCGAGGTTCCTGTTCTCCTCCCGCATGGTAATACTCTGGACAGAGCGGAATCGCGCTTGTCAGTCTGGTTACCGCGAATAATGGATGCGACGGTAACTCACGTTAATGAAGCGTGCCATTTACATTCTCCTCCATCTGCGTCGCCTCGTCGTCTCTCCGCTTATTTCGATCTGTTCCTCGGATGACACCTCTTCTACTTCACTCTCGTACATTCTCTCCGGTTCACTCGGCATCAGCCGTTCTAAGGTCTTCGGTGTCTTCCGTGTTCAATTTCATCAACTGGCTCGCGAGCTATTCTCTCTTCCTTCCTTCCTTCCTTCCTTCCTTCATTGGCGTCAACGGTGGTCGCCAAGTCAAAGTATAAGCTCGATTGGCGAGGAAGCCTATTTAGGACGATCACGGTTTCGCAGTTACACCCATTCTCGATGATGCTCGAGCGGAAGAGACTGAGGTGAGCGTGTGCAGACGCTGACAGGGTTTGACGAGAGGATGGCGCGCACTCTGAGGGATTATAGACACCCGATGATCCTTGAATGCCGATCCACAAATTCGGGACTGATACGAGAATGTCCGCCGATTGATTGATAGCACACTGGGTAGGTACCACAGCGATGTTCGTGTCGAGAAACGAGAAGAGGAAACGTTCGGAAGCAGTCAGTTGATCGATCATTGCTCATTGATAGATTGAAAGATGCTTGTACTGATTGTGAGAAGTAACATTATATTCCTTTTAATTATATATCGAATTAATTGGAAAAATTGCATTTGATTTATAAAATATTTCGCTAGATTTTTACATTACATGCGTCGTAATTATTTAAATATGTATAATGTAATTTAAAATTAAATTAAATGCAAACTCTGAGCAATTTTCGTCAATATGTTTCCATTAATATTACGTTAATATTAATTCACTTTTTAAAACTAAGTTCAACGTCTGCGATCTTTTCTAAGAAATAAGTCTAAAGCATTGAGAACAATTTTCGGTTTTGCGTTAACATGTAAAATACTGCTCGAATGTGTAGTGTGGTCTTCGAAAACTCAGCAGCAAGGAATGGGAGGGCGCGTAATGCGGAATGACCTTTTTAACTCCCGAAAGCCTCGGAAATAATGGGAGGAAAGACCATACAGCAGCCCTTCTCCGTTCTTTTACCTTAGCTATGTCGACAGAGCGAGAAAACTTGCAGACTCGTTGGATACTAATGGCGTCTCGGATGTCGAAGTTTGATTCGAAGGAGGCAGTCCCTGGGGCGCAAGACACGACGCGACTGCGAAAATTCTTTCGGACTGATAGCCGCGGAAAACTTCAACTCGGACCAGCGCGGACCGTCTGTGCCCCACGTAGCCGAAGCAGCCTCAACTTTTCGTGATTTATTTCGTTGCGATTGATGCTCTCGATTAGAAAAGAAAAAATGTATAGTTTGGAATCATTTTGGCGGTAGATTCACGTCGCAATCCTCGATCATGAGAGGAAAGAGCTTTCTTCTTTCGACAGACGTAAACTTAATCGCCTCATTGCTCACCGTTATTAAAAAAATTATTATTTTATCATTATTTCGTTATTTCGCAAAAATATCTTATCACATCAATCCAATATATTTAAATAATCTAATTTGTGCACTTTTTATTTTGCATTTTATTTTCAAGTAAAAATTGATTGATATACATGTATAATATATGTATATTTTTAACCTTTTGGAATCTTCGCCTTCTCTCTCTTTAACACCTAAATATATATTTATCTCATTTTAAGTGCAAAAAATTTTTAATTTTCAATTAATACTAACAAATCTAATATAAATGTGATCGATTACAGTTGTAGTTATAAAATATATTTCGATCGACAAAGAATAACTCTAAACACACTGAAACAATAGTCTGATAATAGATGCCAAATGTTGAGTAAATAATTTCTATCATATGTTCGATTAATGTGACCCCAATTTTATTTTTTTAAATAGTAAAGATTACTAAACATAATAATGTAACTAAAAATTTGGTCATATTAATCAAACATTTAATTGCAATTATTTTACTCAGCGCATTTGTGTGATAGTTAAATTAATTTCAGGAAAAATTTAAGTTTAGTATACGGGTAGTTATGGAGATACAGGGAATTAATTAAAATGATCAAATTCCACAAAATTAGTTAAATTTGAGGTTACTTTTCCCTTGCAAAACTACGTTGATACTCAAAGCTGAAAATAATTGAAATTCTACTTTGTTGTGTTTATTTTAGCAATTAATAATATACTCTGCGGCATTTCAAATCCTTGCTTGTCCGAATACATAGAAGCAGTTTTGCGAAATTATTCGTGTCATTTACTCAACCTGTAACAAATAGAAGTTGAGAAGGAAGTATTCCGTAGGCCGATGAACGACTTAGTAGATAGCATGGCGAATACGACCCTATATCTACTTCGATTTCCAACTATTCGCAGAAACCCCCCCATCAGCGTGTCGGCGCCGTTCCTGGGGAATACTAATCAAGTTTTCCGATGGTTCGTAATAGGGGAGAAATTAATTCCAACTTCAATTAATATCCATGGAATATTGTATGCCTAACAATTTCTCGATCTCTCGATACGACGGGCATGTTTGTTGCTTGTACAACAATAACATCATATCAGTATTCATTATTCGCGTCTTTTGTTGCATTTCATGATCATCGTGCTTATTAAACATTCTCTAACAAACATCCAGAAAAGAAAACAAATACAGCTTTTGTTCAAATTAATTTTTTACCTGCCTACAGAAAACAAAAATTCATGTTTTACTGTTTTAGCGGTTGGATTTAATCCGTTTATTGTGGAAATCAAACCCATAATTAATAGTTTCTCCAGTAGATTGTTTGAAACGTCATGAGCTAATAATTAATGCCAATAATCCGTTAGAAATAGCGAGCAATTCGACATTACGTGAGCAATCGAATGCATACGTATCCTTTGATTAATGCGACAATCGGGTAACAACGAGCGTGGATAATAACGGAGATATTGAATTATTTCATCTATTTTTTTTTAATAACGCGATGTTGAAAACAATACTGGTAATCGTGTGATTTAACGAGGCTATAAACGATGACCAATGCAATTGAAATTTATATAAATTTATAGATGGTATGATGTTTGCATAATTGGATCACATAATGCAACTATTGAAAAATTTATAAAAGTTGGACGTACTGATTTTGTGCAAAATGAGCTAACGGTCGTGCTTTACCTATGCATTTGAGATGGCGGTTTACATAGAGCTTTTGTGAGCGTATTGCAATTACGATATGCTGCGGACTGTATTAATGCTATAACGTTAGTAGTGGAGGAGTAATTTCCAATAATTAAAGTCGCCGATTCTATTTGCTGGCCGCATTATTAATGATTCATTCAGTTTCTAATAATTCACTCGAAGACGTTTTTAATCGAATATTCAACGTCTATCGGAATTAATATATATCGGAATTAAACTGGTACGCGATAATTTTACTCAAATTTAAATTACAGGAGATTACGCTGTGACTGCAAACATATAATATTGTGTAAATAAACATTAATGTAAAATCACACATAACTGCCACAAATACTAATATCTTCCTCATAAACATATTAATCATAAAAGCAATTCGGGAGATAGGGACAGTTATATACGTCGTTAGTTAAACGTGTGTGACAGGCTATAAGGTACAGCAATACTCATGATCGCAGCATGGTCTCTAAATGCGGTTAGGCTAGCGAATACATTTGTCCGGCTGATTGGCAGGTTGTAATTGCGGCTGAGTCCAATGAGAACACGTGGTCGGTATTGCAAACCTGATCCGTCGTATATGCGCGTCTCTTGCACTTACAGGTGAGCGTTTCACATAAGCGAAGCTAATAAAGCCTTGCAGCAGTCGAGCTTAATCCTTTTTGTGCGCACAGCTCGCAACGTGCCCGGCATAAGAGCTCGTCGGTACCACGGTATGCGAAAACTTCGTTACGTAATCGCAATGTCAAACGCGTAAACCTGTGACCTTTTTTTAAGTGAACCCCCACATTGCCATTGCCCGATATTGCGAAACGCACCGCGCTTTTAAAATTTCAACCGTACTCGAGAAATTCCAAAAAATGGAAGTGGTACAACGTCGAGTTGTACCTACATGTTTTTTTTATTGTGCCAGAATTTCTATAGGAAATGAATAGAACATATCGGTCGTTTGCTGCAACAACGGCATAACTGAAAAAAGACAAAGTTTTCTAGAACATAAGCATCATTGAAATGTTGTAATATTAATTTTGAATTGTATTTTTTGCATAATATAACCGATTCTAAATCAGGAAGAATAACAATATGTTTTTCCTTATTTTTTTATGTTTTCATTCTTTCTGCAAATAATTTGAAATGACAACTTTTTAATTATGTCGTTGTGAACAATATATGGAACTACAAATATATGTATATATATAATAATTTTTAATAATATAGTAATAAATGAATAATAGTAATCGATAAAAAAAAAAGCTCAGAACGAGGCAAGTTATTTTTCGTAATTTTTGAACGATGAATATGAATCTGGCTTTCAAATTGTTTCATCACGTCACAATTTTGAAAAATTTACATTTAAAGTTGCAAAAAGGACTATTTTTACATATTTTGTCAGCATAATTCTGATATGTGACGTGCTGGAGAAGTTTCATTGCAATCAAAATGAAGCACGTTGTTACGACTTTTGAGGGCTAAAAGTCCTAATGGATTTAATTTCGGTTGCAATAAAACTTCTCCAGAGTACAGCATCGAAATTATAATATGACAGAATACGTAAAAAGTAGTCTTTTTTATAACTTTAAATGTAAATTTTTCAAAATTGTGGCGTGTATAATGGAACAATTTGGAAAACGTGCACACATTCGTATTCGGCAACCAAGAAATTATAAAAAATGACTATAAACTATGAATAATTGAAAAAGTAGCGAATAATGCTCACAAAATTTCAAAAATAACTTCTGTGGCATATTCAAACGTTGCATTCAAGACACGTGTTGAAAATATCATCCATCTATTGTATATCGTTATGAATAAATGCCATTGGTCATCCCATACTGCACACGCGATAGTCTGGCTTTTCTCTTTAAAACCCGGAGGTGTCATTCGCGAAACGTAGGGAGAGTCCGGAGAGTGTCTTCCCTGTCTTTCCTCACATCCCCCCGGCTCATTTATCAAGCCGGCTTCCATTAATATCCGACAAAATAGCACGACGACGCGCGACGCGACATCCCATAGAAGTCATGAACGTTCGTACGGGGTGAGGATAAAGAATTCCATACGCGGTTGCGCACGTGCGCGCATCAACGATCGCGGGTTTACCATGTGCGAACGCGCGATATGCCAGATACTCGTGACGTGATTTCCATCCATTGGAAGATTCGGTTTGCCTTTGTTGTACGTATTAATCGTATTTTATCGAGCTGACGTGATTAGTCTCGAGTATTATGACGACCGTGCGAAAGCGGGTCGACAGCCGCATTTTGATGTTCTGAACGTCCTCTGAAAATGCAGCGCCGTTCCAAACATACCGTTATAATTAATATTCAAGCGAAAATACTTTACTTAATATTATTCATTGCATGATATCACGCTTTGTAATAAAGGCTGAATCATAACGTATAAATGAGCATACCTGAAAGTGGTTTTCATGCGTCGTTGAAAATAATTACATGAAATGTACGTTTATGATAACCGACTCGTACGAGAATTGTCGCGATGATGAATATTTTGTCTGCTGATAATTCCGTAAATCGTAAATGTCACTGATAGCTTTAATACGCTACTCGACTATAAAATTAAAAAGCCATTTCGAATCAATGGCAGAAACGGTGAAAAACAAATGTATGCAATTTTGCGAAAAAATAATTGCAAATCGATTTTCAGATAATCAATTTAAAGCCTAAAGCTTATGTTTTCAAATTGAGCTTTTCTCTCGACGATACTTTTGTGTCAAATAATTCCGAATAGTATCATTTTCAACGATTGTTCGATTTGATCAGTACATTTTTAACTCGCGATAATTCAACAAACAAAAATCATAATTTAATTTCTAAAAGAACATTTGAGATGCTTTTTAAAACGAAGTTGAAAACAATCTTATTCCAAATCCGTGTGTCATCTCAAAATTAAAGAGTTTTTGTCAATTTTGTACAATAGATTTAAAAATGATTAACGGAGTTTAAAAGCTGAGTTTTTACGATTAAAACTGTTTTTTTTCGAAAATGATTCTTTGACTATTTTTCGCAAAATTACATAAACTAATTTCAAATAATTCTCTAATTTTGTTAAAAAGTTATTTACAACCACTGCCTGCATAATATCGTTAAAACCGTCTTTTAATGCCTTTCCGAAATCATTTTTTTTATGAGCAATAATGTATAAAAAATATATTAATTAACAAATACTAGAATATTTTTAAGACCGTACAATTGATAAACAATAATAAACTAGAAAAGAAAGCCATTTACGGTCGAAGCTGGATCACAGTGCTTTTTATAATTGTGTGAATTTTATATACTGCATATGTAGTTCCCCGATAAATTGCGACGCTGATAGTTTTTCAGCATTGACGCATACATACTTACTACCTCATATCACTTAGTTAAATTGACAAGCAATCTAACAATTTTTGATGCTTATAACATCTTATTGGATCTTAATAATATGTTGAAAGACATATATTAAATTTTAACGATGTAATGTTGAAGTAAAGATAAATCTATCTGTGAAAAATAAGATTGCGAAGAATATCACAAGTTGGCGTTTTGTCCCGGCTTCCACTACTAGACTCATCAGTAAGGTGATGTAGTGGGAGCCTACCTTAGACGCCTGTTTAAGTTATTAAATCGAGATTCTATATATACAGATACACGCGTATCTTAGCACTTGCGAGAATTTTTGCGAACATCTATAGACCTCTGATGGCGGGTCGATATAGTAATATTCTTCGCAATATTTATCTAAAGTAGGAGAATAACGTCTTTTTCAGGCTGACGTAATTTAACAAAATATATTAATTAAACTATAATGAAAAAATATTATTAGAACTGTTACAAAATTATACATCGTTTGAAAAAAAGTTCTATATACTAGTTATTCTATATACTAGTTATTATTATCATATCTTGCCTCAGATTAATAAGATATTCGTCATAGAATAAAGGAAATCCAAGTTTGAATTTTGAGGCAATATTTTACACAAAAAATTCTTTGAAGATACTCATTAGTATCAATAATATTATATTACCTGTCAATTTAATTTGTGATATTATTAGAAACTTCAGTTTCAATGCAAAACACAAATAATCGGCTCGCAGTTTACTTAAACTAGAAATTATAAAAATTCACACAAAAATATTATCCAAGGACTGCTTTGATCGAATATGATTTTCTTCGCTTATTTTTGTGAACATTTCTTAATCGATTCTCGCTTAAGTACTATTGTTGTTTTATAATATTTTATGTAAGTCTTATTATTTATAATTTCGCATTGTGTGTCACTATCCATAACTAGTTAATTTCTATGCTTTTCATTATATATTATCATACAAATTGCCATTTGTTTTCTTAAATATTATAATTTTTGGAACTAATATATATTTGTTGAACATAATTAAAATAAAAAAAAGTTTAATCCTGCATATTTTCATTATACGAAACAGTTTAAAATATTTATCACTATAGTGACGTTAATTGTCCTGGAACTATAATATCGTCAGTTCAGCAATATCATTAACCGTCTTTGAGAGAACGTAAGCGTGATGTTGGTACATAACGCTGAGGTCCTGTTCGTAAAACGATAAGTGCGACGCGAATGCATGGCCGAAGGATTGTTCGACGAGCGATAACTTTTCCCGATAATGGCTTCGATCGTCGTCGTCGTCGTCGTCGTCGTCGTCGTCGTCGTCGTTCTACTTCTACCTGCCGTTCAATCGCGGCGATGCGCTTGGGTGGCAGTCTGCGGATATTCGATCACGCTAATGCCCGACTACCGCGAGTTTCCCTCACTTAAGGAAGAGAAGTAAATAAGATCGCGTACGAGACGAGACGAGACGAGGAACGCGCAATGGGGACGCATCCTAGCAATTGACTTCCAAATTAGACGACGCCTCACAACACTCATCGATATTCGAAAGCAATTAAACTTTCTGCGGATTCCACTTTTTTACTTAACCGTCCACCGTTATCCGTCGCCATCCATCCCCCTAGTCATGCCTTAAGTTCCTCTCTTCTTTTAGAGTCGAAAGAATGTCAGCCATCCTTTGAGAGAAAGATCTCGTTTAAATCAGGGTATCTTTAGATACTTAATTCTAACCACTTCCGAGTGAAAGAAGATCAGCCGATAAGGTTTTCACATAATCGCTCTATTTTCCCTCACGGATTTTTTGAGAAGAGTCTTTAAAATCTTCGTATGTGTACGTTGGTGTTAATTTAAGTAACTCTTATGAATTTGTCAAGTACCTTCTTATATATAAAACTAAAACCCGATATTATTATATTTTATTCATTCCCTTCAGGTAATTCTATAGTTTCATCTGAAGTACTACCATCGTTATTACTATTACATAGGACTAGTTATTAATATCGAAAAATTTTCAAACGCCTTCTTATCTCTATTACATTACAAAAAATTTATTTTACGTGAGAAATTGATATAAAAAAATTTCTGTATATAATACCTAACTTATTATGCGACAGCGAGCAAACACAAGTGGCAAGCATCGAAGATATATGATAACAATAAGGGACGTTCAGCTTCATTAAGCGGTCGGGTAGGTAAACGAGAAGTTAATTAACGTTGTATTATCTAGCGAAGTTTAGGAAGCTCGCGGTTTCTCTCTCTAGCATCTAACATAAAGTAAAGTCTACAAACTTCCGTGCGGATAGCTGTGGGAAGAAATTACAAGTGGCAGAAAGTGAGACAGGTATCGCGTTCATTGCTGATGAATGTACTGTTAATCAATGTATCCGACGTAACTAGTTGATCTTATCGAGAAGTTGCAACGTACTGTTACGTAACCGCAACGTGCGCGTAAGAGACAGAGAGAGAGGTAGATAGAAAAAGAGAAAGAATGGGTGAATGCCATCCGATATACTTGAGAAAGGAGGCTGTGCCGAGAATGTACATATTATACACGACTCTCTATAGCTGTGCAACGAGTCTTAAGAATAATTCAGATAATTGTGTACTTACAATATCCCGGAACTCGTATACACTTTCTCTTGATCAAACGTGCGCGTACTAAAGGTAAAATTAAGAGAAATCTGTTACTCGAGCAACAGCACGACGTTCTATCATAATTTTCATATACAAGAAACTCACGTAAATCAATTTTTTTGTTAAAATAAAGGTTCTGTAATAGTTAATTTTAAATATAACATAACTAAATTTTAAATTAAAATAATATGCACGGAATATATATACACATATTGCTGTATGTAATATGTCGTTCAACTGCACTTCATATATTTATTCATACTGTAATATTCTATATTATGCTGTTTCTCAAGGTTCTATTACTTGTATGCTTAAAACTTTCGACATAAATGCTTAAACATTTAGAGTAAATGTGTTTACTCGTGTTCTTTTCCATTGTTTTAAAAGACGACGAGTCGAGAATGCTGGCTAGATCGTATTCTCCAAAATGGATTAAATTCGAGCAGAAAATGTAATTTTAAATGGATTAAGTTCGAGCAGGAAATGTAACTTTAAATCAAATTTTCTGACAAATTCCGTGTGTTATCAGTATTGTGTCATTTGTATAACATGGTATGTATATAGGAATGAATCTCATTCCCTTCTTAATGCAAATTTCTTCTAACTTAGTATTTCTAAGTTTCTACAAAATACAAAAAACTGTATTAAAATTTTTCAACATGTCTACATAAAAGCAGTCAGAAAAAATTATCAAGAATAACGTAAAAATCTTTGTAAAATAACGATATTCTAAAACTAAAAATCATCTACAACAGCTATAAAAGAATATATAATGTAATTAAATTTTTCAGTATAATATAAAATGTAACATCCGAAAAGTGTTTCAGATTTTTGCACTAGTAATTAATTTTTATTTTCTGTGACACATATCACATTTGATATGGTCTAAATTAAAATAACCGCTACAGAAGCTAAAATTAAAAAATAATGTTTTGTCTCATATAATGTAATATTCAATTATTCCTCTTTTCATATTTATTGCAAGTAATTTTGTAGCACTCTGTCAGTTTAAATCTCTTTGTGAATTTATGTCGACAGATGTAAGATGAAAGAAAAGATTCGCACAGTGAAGTCAAGAGTTTTACAAGCCGGTATAAAAAAAAAAAACGAATTTCTATTATTCGTAGAAAAATGTACAGTCTTCAGAATATTCCGGTAAAGCGCGGATATGTAATCTCAAGTATGTTAGCGACAAACGAGCTTCTCCATTATGGTTTATCGTTTCGCAGATCAAAACGGTACAGCACAATATCCTAATTGATCAATACTACGACGAGTTGAAATCGCGAACGTATATTTTTCTTCTTCAGCGCAGCAGAGCAAATGTTGACTCGCGCTTGTTTTGAGTGTACGTTTCTCCCCGCATGTCCTTGCATGTCTCAATCGAGCAGAGTTTTAATATTGTTTAAAGTTCAAACGAAAAGTAAAATTACACGATCGTTGCTAAATTACTCATAATTCGCAGTACATATACCTATCTTTTCTATTTACAGTAAGACCTTATATTTAAGGTTTCATCAAATTCATCTGACTATGAATACAGGCATTTGAGTCTCGGCTGACGTGACGTTCTTATTATTTATTCATTTGACATTTGAAATTACATCATCATATCCATATAATCGAATCTCCAATTATTTAGGATGCTCTAATTGTAAGTACCTATAAGATATTC
The DNA here is from genome assembly GCF_001594065.2 of Cyphomyrmex costatus. NCBI lineage: Eukaryota > Metazoa > Arthropoda > Insecta > Hymenoptera > Formicidae > Cyphomyrmex > Cyphomyrmex costatus. Next base: position 2,232,364 of record NW_017277017.1, read on the forward strand.
GTCATTGATCAGCGAATATTCTCTCTCAAAATTCTACGTTTTTTTAGTTTTCAACGTAGATTCCTTCGTGCACTTAAGATCGATAAAGAAATTTTTGAAAGATGTACATTATAAACATTTCTTTAAGCCCTTAAGAATCTCCAATTTCAATTAAATTCACCTTTTCAAATTGTATTTTCAGTTTTAGTGTATACACAGTGGCTTTCGTTACGAATAGATGAAATCGCATCGTTCCATTATGGTTTATCATTTCAGTATACTCTGACGAAATTGCAGAAGTTTCGATATTGGTCGCGTGCTATGTCGATCAATAATATTCTCCATTGTTGCATCAAACTGTACACGTCGGATTTTACTGTTTCCCCAAACGTTGGATGCAGATATGATCCACTTGATTTTTTCCCAGTGCCGCCACTCGTATACCGTCGCATGTTCCATTTGAAATACATGTACGCGCGAAATTTCTAGCGAATTTTTGCGAGAATTTTTTGCACAAACGTACTTTTCACGGAACGGTGCATACGTTAATCGAAGTCATGCCAGACATACTATGCCATCACGAGAGAAAGAGAGGGAGTTATATTTTAATGACAGATTGCTAAACTTAAGTTTGTAAATCGATTCTGGTCTTCTTAAAATGAGTTGCAAGATTGTTTATAAAATTCGCATTTACCTTTTTAATATAAGAAGATATTTACGGAAATTCTTTTTTCCAAAGTTTTTCCTTTAATTTTCACGCCTTGATAATAATAAGAGCTCAAACGGACTGCGATCGAGAAACGAGCTCGTGATTCGCCAACTGGCTCTGCAGTCAGCTTGGCCAAGGAATTAATAAGCACCATTGCAAAGCCTTCGAATCTTTTTGCTCACTATTATTCAAGATAAACGATGGTCTCTCGGCGCAACGGGGCACTCAACGGATAGGGGAAGGTGAAACTTTCGAATCGCTCTTGCGTCGGATGAAATTCTGCGGAGGCGGACGCTTCTTGTTCGTCTGACGGGACCGCGCGCGTATTTCGCCGTTTTCTCAGATCACCGAGCAAATGTTGACCTAGTTTCGCCGTCGGATTGGACGTTACTCTGTCTTTCGAAAGTGCTGACTGGAATACGCGATGAGCGAGAAGTTCGGAGCTGCGGCACTCGGGCCCCTCTTTCTTCCACACGAGCAGAAACTCTCGAGATCGTTGGACCAGGTCCGAAATTCGACGAGAGATATCCGCTCGCGGCTGTTCGCGCGGGTTCTTATATTTACGAGTAGCAAGTTTCATTGCGAGATAAAGCTCAACAGTGCGGCACTAACATTCCATCTTTACGAAGCATATAAATTACTTAACACATTCAGAGCCGGACCAATTTTCAATGACTTGACCATCGCATTATGTGGTCACCAGTGATACACGGTATTTTTGTTTGGCGTTTGTTATGCTTGTTAAGGGAATTCTAAAGACGATTAGTTATATTGCAAATAATACTCACACGATTTACGTGTCATTGACATGTAATCACTACATCAATATCTCACTCACGCATGTCACACAACACATACATTTTCACATAATAATTACGTTCTAATAATTAGACGTATAAGTCCAATTTTAAGAACTCTACAGTTATTTTTCCTAGTTATTTCTTCATGCAAACTACTAGTCTGTGGATTGCTATTTCGTAAGTACAAATTGCGCAACTTTTATGTGAAGCAAGTGTTGTCATGATATGACAGCCATGTTAGACTAATTATAAGAAATGGTAAAAAAGAATAAAGATCTCAGTTTCGAAATTTTTGTTCTCGATATAAACTCGATCTCGCACGTTTTAATGGGTATAATATTTTAAACCTGGAAAAGAATTTTCGAATTTGTGAAAAAGAAATTGTTATACAAAAATTATATGTGTTTAGTCGGATCGGTAATATAAACTACTTTAGGATCCTCTTACATAATATACATTATATTTCATAATGGTTAAATAAATTACGAAAATTATTATTATGAAGATAAAGGTCTAAAGGTTGCATCATATAGGTATATATCAATTATACGTATCACATATGATATAAAAAATTATTTCAGAACTATGTTTCTTTATATCAAACAGCCTGAATGGAAAATACTGTGGCACGGTTTAAACATTAAAACTTTAAATAAAATACTTATTTATAACTAGATTTTTAAAACGTAAGTGGAAATTACATTGATAGGAATATATAAATCAAGTGAGAGAAAGAATTTTATTATATTATCGTCAAAACTCTAATCTTGATACTAAATAATATTCACATATATAGATTTACAAATACATTTTTCATTTCCATTAACTGTGTGCCGATTATTATTTCATAACTTTTCTTTATATAAGTAGTAATTTCTTTATAAGTATTGCCAAAATGTCAAATGAGAATCTAAACAGAAAATAATCGACCTTTTAAATAAGTTTTCTTATTCATAATTTCCAATGTTAAAATTATAAATAAGTATACTTATTTATAACTAATTTTCCAAATATAAGTGCAAATTAAATTGATAAGAATAAATCTGAAGATAGAAAGAATCGTATTATCAGTCAAAGCGAATTTTGGTGCTTAATTATATTCATGTGTGTGTGTGTGTGTGTGTATACCATAGATATAAAAATATATTTTTCAGTTTTACAAATTGCACGCCGATTCAATTTGTCATACTCAAAACACAATCATAAATTGGTATTTCGACCGAAAATAGAATTCTTTCTCTTATTAAATTTTTAAATATTTAAGCTGAACGTGTTATTAAAATATTTTGGTTCTTATTTATAAATAAAAATAACAAAGAAACACAAATTAAGTTCTTCCTTTCATGTTCTGTACACCTTATTATATAAAGGTACGTGATTTTTTGATTAACTTCATTTAAATAGATGATTTCTATCAAGAATCCTTCATGTATACTATGAATACATTTAATGAAGTAAAGTCGATAGTACTCTTTAAAGGGTTAAATAAGTAGTCGTTCTCGAGGGAACCGGTTAAGTTGATTCACCTCGTTTCGCGAAGGTGCCTCTTATTACGCGTTTCTATACGAAGTTTCTGTAAGCTCGCGCTAAGACACAGACAAGCGAGGTCGTCTTCAACGCGAAGTCACCCGGCCGAATAAAGCCGCGACTGAATGAGATATAACAGGATACTTACCCTCCCTAGTAAGATGCTCGCCAGTATAATGGTAAACCGTAAGTCGGCGGACGTTGCGCGAGATGAATAACGCTCGAGCACAGTGGATACGGCTTAATATAACTTTTTCCCGTGTACCTCGTTCCTTTTCTCGTGCTTCTGCGTCTTCTCATTTCGTCTTTTCAGCGTCGCGAGCTGGAGACGGATAGGCGGTGGCGTCTCCCTTGCAATTCGAGTAATTTGAACGTGCATCTGCGCGCCAGGTAATAGGATGCATCGCGCTTTCCGAGCTTGCCCGATACTCAGAGCAACGCGACCAGAGAAGAAAATATCAATTCATCCAAGATACATTCATGAAACTAGAGGGGAATAAAAAATATACTTATTTCAAATCCGGCACGAGATGCTTTTATTCCTTTTAAAATTCGCAAATGGGCGAAATTTTAAAGAGAATGAATCCGAAAAGGAAAAAATACTGTTTATCTCAGTATATTTTAATTTATGTAAAATATAAATTAATAAAAACTTCATACAGACCGTCTATTACAATAATATGTATTATATATATATGATATATGAATTGTTGATGTTTTCCCCACTCCAAAGTTTCCATACTGGATTAAAGGTTCGCAATCTTATATACATAATAAACTGTTCTTTTTTTCTAAAAAAGCCTGTCACAAACATATAAAGGCATACAAAATGCACACAAGTACATTTGGGAACATTTTGATAACGCGTAAATAAGTACATATTATAAATACGTATAAATACATAAATATAAGTATTACATTTTTACACTATAAATAGAATCCGTCTCTTTTACATTAAAAAAAACAAAATCTTTTTGCAAAAAGTAAACATTCAAGATGGAGTTCACTAAACGTATATTACGTCTCACTTCTATTTCTCTTATCATATTTCGCTTACCTCTAATAATAACCGTCACAACGCCATTGCCGCCAACAATAGAATCTACTATCGAGTCTACCGTCACCGATTTGAGCACGACAGCGGAGAAGGACAAGGTTGAGATGCCAAGTGTACCGCTGACCGAGCAGGTTATGGATCACAACATACGGGTGAGCGACGTGCCCGACGTGGACCCGGAAGCGACGAACATACCGGATTCGAGCTTGAACAGGAATCGAGTGATTCGCGACGTGGCATATTTTATTCGCGCCCATAAGTTTCACGATTATGATCATCGGTACTTCAAGAGCGCGGAGGAGGCTACGAGCAAGCTGTACGAAGAATTCCCGAAACCCGGTCTGAGATCTTTGCACTGGGAGGTGCGTAAACATTGCGAGGCGAGTTTCATCGAGTGCCTCAAGTATCTCGAAAGGATTATTAGGCTTACAGCTCTCAAGCGTGAGAACGACACCGTCACAATCATGAGGGAGCAAAAATGGAACCTGGTGAACGATACCAAGCAGATTATGGCTGTTCAACGAGACTGCCAGACAGCCCAAAGGCGAGACAGTCTCACTGTAGTTCCATTTCAGGGTCCAATCGGCAAGTGCATCAATTTGTCATGAGCATATCTAATCACATTGAAACATTAAGCTCAATTTGCACATGCTAGCGGCTAAATCGTTTTCCGACTGAATAATTGAATTAGCAATATATAGACTTGATGTATTTGCTTCTTCGAAATTAGACCACACAAGACACTAATATAATAATATGACGTTTAACATTATGAATTATAGAGAGACTAGAATCTAAACAAATATTTTCACATTAATCCAGTATAAGTTTTCAACTTATAACTTATAAACGGTTAAAAAGTGATTCTGTTTAAAGACTATATTACTGATATAATGTAGTATAGATATCAACTTCTTTAGATATAATTACGTTAAATTATATTTAATAAAAAGAAACTGTATTAATAATCACTTGAGGTAGCATAAAAACAAGGACATTTCAAAGAAATTATATAAATAATTTCTTTGCGTAAAAAAAACTTCAGGTTGCAATACATAAAAATCGTTTGATTCTGATATAAAAATAATAAATTAATAGAGATAATATCAGATAATGTTATTTCAATCGCACACGAAGATTGAATGCTATTTTTAGAACGCTTCCAATGGCGCACTACCGTTAGCTATTATATGTGCTGGTACACGATGCTAGGAGTCCCAGACTTAACTACCTTCGGAGAACCCTGTGACAATCACGCCAACTGCCTTGATGAATACGGCGTTCATAACAAGGATCCACGAGCGGACGACACGAAACCGTACGCCTGTGCCCTGTACAGTTTCTGCCCGGACCATTGTTGTCCCATGAAGCACATCCGGTACATGAAAGACTGTTATCAGTCGCAGAGCAACCCTTGCTACGCTGAGAATCAACCAGGTGCGTGGACGCTTGTTACAGACACTTGCATCGCGAGAACAGCTCATTTATATTTTCTAGCTAAGTTAATTCTGCGTAGTACATATTTACATAATATAATCATACTGCATTACGTTGATAAAAATTCTGTCATATAGTACAATGACTATATCATTTCTACCTAACAATACTAGGAAACAATATAATTTTCTAAAGTATCTAAAAATTTAGTTAGATATAGATTTAAAAATAATTTTGTTAGATCACACACAACACAATCAAAATAATTATGTCCAAGCTGGTTGCTAAAATATCAAAACTTTTTACATTGCTCATCATGTTTGAAAAATGATTTTTTTTATAATTTGATGGTTCAACAAAATTATTTTAATGATCCGTATTCAATTAAATTTTTAGATACTTTGCAAAAATGATCTTTTCCGTGTAGTAACCTTTTAATTTCAATTTTGGAACTATCAAATCGCTAGTATTACCCGCGTATACAATTAAATTTGTGTGAATAAATCAGAGCCGTATTATCGTAAACTCCAAAGACGTTAACTCCACGGATGGGATTCTCGTTTTGTCTACGACAAACATAACGAGCCGGCACTTTACTAGGGTCGAGCTTTGCATGCTCGTTTACATTCCACGTGCGTCGTGCGCGCAATTAACCACCCTTGAAGTCTTTCCACCCTCAAGCGAACCAACCATTACCATTGGTCGTGTTCGCAGCGCATCGAAAATGCATGCTGAACCGGGACGAGAATCGCGACTTCCAGGCGCTCAGAGCGAATCAGATTAATGTGAGCTGCGAATGTCGTCGACGCGGTTACGAGTGGTCCTCCAGATTCGGGCTGTGCGTCGATGTGAACGAGTGCGTTCGAGATACACACAATTGTACACGAGGTGCTGAGAGTTGCCTTAATCTGCCCGGTCATTTCGTCTGTGTCTGCCAACTTGGCTACGTCTACAATTCAGAAATAGGACAGTGCGTTCACAGTCCAGACATTGATAGAGTGTTAAAGGGTTACGTGGAAAAACCGAAAGCCGCAGAAACGAGAAATCTGCTCGTCAAGATCGCTCGAGTTATTGCCAGATCTTCCGGAAGTGGCTATGTGTATGACTACAAAGTCAATCGTCCATTGACTTTAATTGTATTAATCTACAGTATCATATGAATCTTTAATACTACGACTTTTTTTAATTTAATTTAAGAATTAAACGGTTCTTTTTTATCTGTTTGATATTATAAAATAAATGTATGTTTCTTAAATAAAAAGTTATTTACGTTCGTTGAAGCACATTTATGATATGAAATATAATACAATAATCTAGAAAAAAATTTTAAAAAAGTTTATATATATTATATATATCCTTATAAATTATATATTCTTAACATTTTTATTCTTTCTTCGGAGAATCTTCAATATTTTGTGACGTCACATATAATTACAAAACTTTTTGTATTTATAAATTATAGTTAAATATATAAAAACGCGAGTAACCTGTTAGATATTCATTATAAAATTGCGTCGCAAGAGGTAGAAAACAACTTTTCTTATATTATGCATTTATAAGTGACTTATGTGCAAAAAATCTTGATACGTAAATAAGATATTCCACGTCAATCCAGACGCCTTCGAAATATTTGTAATTTTTATTTTATTTTTTAATTTGCTGATATATTCTACAAATTGGTATAACAATATGAGAAACGTGTTTTGCGAAAAAAATTGAGACTTTCTTTGTAAAGTTATTTATGTTTGTAAGTGTCGTAATTCATAAAAAAAAATCATCTCTTATGCGCTGCGAATATTCAAATTATTTGATCGTCGAAACCATTAAATACAAATTAGTACAAAAAAATGCAAAAGATCGATTATAAAGATCTTAAATTGTTCTATGGAAGGTTATTTTTAATATATTATTTTTACATAAACAAATAATATTTTACTAATTAATAATTATCATTTAATTTTATTATTAAATCTCATGTGGTTTTATATAAAATATTAGTTTTGAGCTAATCAAGAAGTTTATAGCGAATTAATATAATGCTATAGTACCGTTATAACTTACACGATAATGCATTTTCGTCAATGAAAACAATTTGCAACAATATCATGATCGTTGTCTTATTTAATGAAATTAGTGCGAAATTGTGAAAAGCTCGTCGACAACATTATTGTAGTTTCTCTTATCGAATTAACACGGATGCTGTATGAATTGTTTAATAACAGTATACATGCACTATAATCTATATCAACATTATAAACTGCGTTGTTACCGTTTAGAAATATCTGGCCACTTAGGATGCACCATAACGGAGAAATTTATACCTGTTACAATTCAAATTTTAATCTTGTCCGCGTAATAACGCGAATCCATGTGTTTTGCACACTATCACAAATGACCCTTTCCGTAACGGTTATTTGTCTGGCTAAGGGAAAAACAATGCTTCCAAGTATGTCGTATTTTGCACTTATCATAACGGTAAAGTAAACCCAGAGTTGCGCAAGTTGAAAGAAGCATCCGTGAACTCTTAAAGACGTTAAAACTTGTAAAACAGCCAATTATCCTTTTAATTAGTACTTCTGGCCTCCTCATTTTCTGTTAATCTTACTAGTAAAATCTTTTCTGAAATTGTATTGCATTTATCAATGGAATATTAAAGGACATTGATACAGTTCAATAAAGAAAGAAATTAAAAAATTAATTATTCATATTTCATCGAATTCTTTATGTTAAATGCAAATCCAATTTCCAAATTACTTCATCACATCACAATTTTGAGACATTGCAGTTAAAATTGCAAAAACGAGTTATTTTCACGTACTCTGTCATATTATAATTACAATCTCGAGAAATTGTATTGCAATAAAAATTAAGTATCTCAGTAAACAAATTGTCCGCAGGATTCCAACGGATCGACAGCAAATTCGATAAAAAAAGGCAGCAAATTCGGTACCGTTTGTGTCCGCATTAAGCTCGTTTTGCCAAGCTTGTCGATCTAAAATTTTGCTAAAGCCTGTCGATCCAAATTGACGGCAGAAATCGAGCAGAATCTGTCGAACACAGATTCTGCTCAATTTCTGCTGTCAATCTACGTCAAACTTATGTGTAAATCTGCTCGGTTTCTACCACTAGTACCTATGCTGTCAAGTGATATTAAATTTTGTTATATTTTTTTATGGCATTCTATCATATGATATAACAAATCAGTATCAAATTTGTAACCTTCCTGGTTGTACTTCACTTGTATGTACAATCTGTTTAAACAGATTTAGCTGACTAAGTTGTTAGAATATGTTTAGATCTTAAAAGAAATTTTTTATGTCGCGCGCGCGCGCGATTACGATATCTTAAGATTCTTATGTAAAAACATAATTACATTAAGATATATTATTTAAAAAAGTATTACACTTTTGTGTGCTATGTATTTTAAGCGTTTTTTAAGGATTCGCTGAATACAAATCTAATGTTAAAATTGATAAATTCAAAATGGTAAATTTAAAATGGCAGATGTCAAAATTTAAAAAATGTCAGATATTATAAAAATTGATGTACAAAGATCTTTCATAATTTTAATATAAAAATTTTGTAATTAAACTTTTTCAACATATTACATATCATAATTATAATATGACAAAATACGAAATTGGATTCATATTAAGTATCCAAAAAATTGCAGGAAATGTCTCGTTCCAGTGTTCAAAAAAGCTTTTTTTTTGTTGAACTGTGTCAATAACTTGTATTTTGAAGAATTTTCACATTACCAACATTTATATGCAAATACGGTATAAAATATTTTCAAAGCCAAATAGTAAAAACAAATGTATGTTATGTTATATATATTAATATTACAAAGCTTAACTTCATCGCATTTTATCGTATGTGTAAATTATGCCATCGTCAATTTCGATAAAAAATATAAAGTCACTGATTTATTAAAAATTTCATGAATTTACATCGCATTAATAGAACAGTTAAATAAGATATTCAAAAAATATTTTATTATATTTGTAACATAAACAATATAATTTTTTTGAGGTATGTAACGCATACAGAGTGAACTGACAAGTGGCATGTACTACATCATTGTTTCCACTATTGTAAAATTTTACGACATAAAAAATATTGCACACGGAGAGAAATCAGTACATATACAGAATGTATGCGTGAAATGCGTCCGAGTTCGGACGATAAAAAATATAGATAGATCGAGTAAAGTGTCTGGCGATGCTGTTTTATTCATCGACTGTTCGAATGGTAGAACTGCTACGTCTTTCTGCCAAAGAAACTTTCGGCTCTGTGTAATACATAAATGCATAAAGTACTGGTTTTCCTTATTTCCGATGTATAATATCATTCGTCAAGGTATGATCGCCTAGTAATCGTTTATTTCGATTTATTGGGCCGGGAAGATTGATGATCACATATTCTGAGAAGCGCTCGTTTTTATATGTATTATATATTTATATGTATTATATACGAACTATATAATTTATTTTTATGAAATTAAGAGATAAATAAAAAATAAACTTTTGTTATCGTATTTAATATTAAATTTCGTTTCTTTTTAAATACGGTTTTTTTTTCATTTAATTATTATTCCTATCCTTATATTTCTTATTTCAAATTAAATTATACTTGCTTCTACTTTTTTTCAAATTTTTATTATACTGTCATTTATAAAAACTCAATCATTTTTATATATGCACACAGACTGCATAATTTATTTTTTATTTTATTATAAGATATAAATAAAAAATAAACTTTTTTGCTATTATATTTAATATTAAATTATGTTTTTTTAAATACTTTTTTTTATCTAAATCTAGTTATCATTCCTATTTTCATTTCTTGTTTTAAATTAGATTGTATCTTGCTTTTATTTTTCTTTATATTTTTATTGTACTATTAAACACATTTTTATATATGCGGACTCTATAATTAATTTCTATTTAATTAAATGATGCAAACATAAACTTTTGTTATTATCTTAATTTTTCGTTATCTTCAAATACGTTTTTTTTATTTAAATTTAGTTGTATTTTTATATTTCTTATGTTTTAAATTAAGTTGTATCTTGCTTCCATCTTTCCTCAAATGATTATTACATTACTGTTCATAAAAATTCATGTATATGTGAATACGTGTGTGATATATAAATGTATACGGTTGTCTGTAGTGTAATGAATTCGAGTCCGTAGGTTCACTAAGCCCAAATAACTGTGCAGATCAGTCATCCCCGCGGGAACAGAATAAATAAATGAGAAGTTAGGTGTAACGGAAAGTACGCGAAGTACAATAAATGGAAGAAAAACAGTTAACGGTGCTCGTGCTTAATTGTTATTTTCCTTTTGTTTCTGCTGTGCATCTCGCAAGGCAAAGTGCATCGGCATGAAACTAAGAGAAACAAACAGTCGTTAGGGCTTATATAACTTGGCCACCGATACGAAGAATCGCGATATCGCGAACACTTTCATGCGATCTCTATACTCGTTATGCAACGCCGTGTTAAACCGGTTCTATCTTGGTGCACTCACGCGAGCTGATGATGTTACGGTCATATATGCAGATACCACTTTCGGCCACACTTTGTAGCTTTTTATGTGTGTAGTGTAGTTTCTACTTCAAGCATAATTACAAACATAATTACAAACATGAATCTGAATTAGACTGTCGAAAGATTGTCACAATGCTCTCTGCATTGTGCCCGCGCTTTGTGTGTACATGCTATTAAAATCTGTCGGCCTATCTCACAACACCTTGAAATTAAAAAAGTTAATGTAATACTTTATACATTACAACAAGTAGATGAGAAAAAATCTAGACAAAAATATAATACCGATCTCTTTATAGTTAAATTGATTAATATTATTATGTCAAGGTGCTATATAGACGTATAGATATACATATTTTATTAGTTATATTAGCACATGCTATTATTGTGCATGCTAATGAAATATAATAGAAATAGATAATGAAATTCTAGTACAAATAATATTGAACAACCAGCATGGCTTATCAGAAAAAGTAATTAAACGTGCGAGACCGCTTGCTTTGCATACATGGTATCATTATACGTATTATCATTATTGACCGGCCTTTATGGCAACGGCCATCGCTGAAAAGCTCGCGGATTTTCATCCGTGTGTAAAACCACGGTTTGCTTCAAATTGGCTTGATTTTTTATTCGTAAACAGCGAACCGTCGGGCGCGATTTGTCGAGCCTGGGCATTGAAAACAACAGGCGCGCGTGGACAGGCATGTATGAAACGAAACATGCACCAGAACAAAAAAATGCACATATTCATACATGGAAATGCCGGCAGGAAAAAAACGAGGCCGGGTGTGGCGCGACGTTACAGGGAAATTGCGCGTCGAATAGCTGGACGCGTCAAAAATCCGAATATTTCCTGCGCCGTATCTATTTGTGCCAATTGACCGTCCTAATATCAATTTCGACTCTTGAATCGTATCAATGGAGCGCGCCATTTCACCGCCGATGTCGTAAGAACACCACCTCTCTATATTGTACAATCTATACATTTTCGAAGCAAATGTAATCTATATCTAAAATCTAAGTATTTTTGTACATTTTTTAATCGTAATGAGAAATCATACGATGCGTAAATATTTTATACTGATATACAATATTTTATGCTGATTGTACAATGAGTCGGTAGTCAGTAATTCTAAGTAATCTTATCGGTAAAGTTAATCAATAGCCAACTTGTACGACTAACGCTAATTGGCCAATTAACTGATTTCATCGATTAAGATTAAGACTACAGTACTACACACTAATTACATAATCAGCTTTACTGCAATTCATATGTCCTGAAAATATAGATATTTATTGAAAATAATACAATATTGTACTAAAGACTATATCTCATTAAATCAGTAATGGAGGTACATTAATTTTCTTTTTGTTTGATAAATACTGTAGTTATTCACTATATAAATCGAAATTATCAAGTGTGATAAAATTGCAGACATTTTTATTCGTTAATTTATTTGATTGTAAATCAGAGATACGTGTGGTGTTCTGATTTAAGTACAATGAAGCACTTGACCGCAGTTGAAGCTATAGATTTTATGATAATGTAAAGCCCATGTAACCAACAATCTTGGTAAACGTGTAGCTGCGATAAATGTCGTTCTCATTTACATCGAAATATCAATGATATCAATGAGATTCCTTGCACTGCCAATTCCTTACCAGTTCAATTCCTTTATCCCGGTTGATTATCCGATACTTGCAACAATGAAGACACGTCTCATCAAAATGTATCACTATTGTATAACCCAATCAATTTGCCATACTATATTCGATTTTATGTCTTAATGTATAATTTTAATACCTATATTATTTATTCAATTAAAGATTGATGTTTCTATATATTGAATATAATTTATTAATTATTTCAAGAGAATTAATTTGCGGAAGATAATCTGAATTATTTGAAATAATAATTCAAAATAGTTTAGAGTTCTTAATTTTGCTCTTACGAAACAATATACACAGGTTAGAAAGAAATGTTTAAACGAAACTTTTTTTTGCTAAGGAAATTCATACGATAAAAACATCGAAAACGCATTTAGAAAGTAGTCCACAGGTACACAAACTTTGGTAAACATGTGCATTGCGTGAAAAAGCCGCATAATTTCGCAAATGTTTGAGAAACATATTAAAAAGCATTTTAGAAGATGTTCTACATTTTCGTATGTGTTCGTAGACTCTTTCGTACACATACATTATATTTTATTATATTTATTTATTAGACTGCGTTCGGGGAGTGTGCTAACAACGCTATATCGTGTCATTTTATTTTTATTATTTATTAGATATAATACAAGAACACAACAGCATTGATAGTACACGTTTTCCAAATGCAGTTTTGGATATCTCTCTTTTGTAATGTTTGGCATACTATTATTTAATGTAATTAAAAAAAGATGTACATATCAACAACACTAACTTATAACATTTATTTCAAATTAGAATTAATTTTGTTAATTTAATAACACACACAACACACACATACACACACACAGTATTGATAAAACAAAATACCATATTCTTGATTTAATAAAATGTTATTCGTTTTATTATTGTATATCATTGAATTATTATTATAAAGCAAAAACATTAGTTTCAATTAGACCGTTGTGTTAATGCTATTAATACAACGTTATTTTTTTTCTATGCATAATTCATTAATTGAGGAAATTATTTTACCGCAAATTATGTAAAATGATATTAATTTACTCGTTATAATCTTGAAATAACATGCATTTGATCGTTGCACCAGGCCAGAATATGTAGCTTCCTTCCCTTTCTCGCGAGTAAGTATCCCGCCAGGTACTATCACCAGGTAGAATCGAGCGCCTCGTACTGTTTACCGCGATTCGTTTTTCGAAGCAGGCCGCCAGTCATCGACAATGTCTCTGTGCGAGTGGTACTCGAAACGCGAGGTGCTCCTTACGGGAGTCACCGGTGAATTGGGACGCGCTCTATTGGAGAAGATTTTACGGTGCTTACCGGATGTCAGGGTGCATGTCGTTCTCAGATCCCAAAATGGTCTCAACGGCGAGGAACGGCTAAAGAAGATATTCGCGTCGCCCGGGTACGAACGATATCCTTCTCGCGTTCACCTTGTGCCTGTAAATCGCGCCGCGCCGGTCGCTCGATATCGCCTTTGTGAACGTTAAATTGTGACCGCGATTCCGGTCTGGGGCGTGTGCCGAATTTATTTAAGAGGTCATCAAACTGAAAACGACACCTCTCTCTCTCTCTCTCTTTTTCCTTACACTCGGTGGTTTTCCGCAAGAATTCCGGGAACGTAGTGTACCTTACGTTGGGAATCAATTGCAAAATTAGATTTTCGTTTCAGAAATAGTCACGTGCAGTGACAGAAAGACGCCACATTTCAAAAATTTTCACAAAATGAAATTGTTATTGTTCTTATTATACTGTTTTATGTAATCATGAAAAACGATGCTGGATAATATGGAGAAAGATTCTGTATTAATTATATGGAAAAAGTAGTTTCAGTCAAATTGGCTAAAATCGTGATATTTTGTAATTTCTAAGATAATGATCAAAAGTACACTCTGATTAATTGTATCAATGTATAGTTAAAAAATTAATGTAGTTAGATATTTTCGGTCAAATTAAATTAAAAATAGCCATTATCAAATAGTGTCACAGCAAAATCTGTCCATCTTTTATGGTTGTGGAAATTTTCAATCACAGAGAGGAGGAGAGAGAAGGAGAGAGAGAGGATAACGTCTCATAAGTTACAAAATATTACAGTTTCAACTAATTTGACTGAAATCACTTTTTCCATAAAATTAGTGTGAGGTTCTTTCTTTTTTTCTTTATTCGTGATAATCGTGATAAAAAATTTCGCTCAATATAAATTTAATTGATATCAGTGTTATGTAATAAACTATGTACATTGTTTGTAACATTTTCCTTCTCCGTCCAACATTTACAATAACATGTAAGATAACTTTCTTTCTTTCTTATTTGGCATAAATATTTGATTCTCAAATTTCATCCTTATTTTTACTTAATTAACTATTATCAAATAAAGATTATATTTTAACTTAAAAAGTTAAAAACTATTCGAGATGAAAAATGTTGAAAAGTATTCCTAAATATTTCTACTTTTTTTGAAAGTCTATAGAACAGTAAAAAGAAACTTGGGTTGGACAAAAAGGCCCATCATATTGCAGACAAAAAATAAAAATTATAGATAAATGATTAGTAAAACAAAAGAATTCGAATCTTTCGATTTGATTTTTGCACTTTGTTAAATCTCCTGGTAAAATTCATACCGTTTTGTAATTTTAACAATTGGAAACTTACCGCAAACGATATCGAGTGAAATAACAGTATCGTACTTGCAATAGTATTGCAATTGCTCGTTCAAAATCGCGTGGTAATAACGATAGGATCAAGAACGAGTAAGCGAGATACGATCGGACGCACGTGTTTATAGTCAATCGCGCAAATCGAATTGCCTTGTTAGATCTCGTCTCATGCTCGTCTCATCGTAACGATCGCCCGAATCGCAAAGATACTCACAAGGTGGAACTCAGCACCGTTGCATCATGGCGCGGGCGGTGGCCGCCTTTGTCGGCCTTCAGGGAGGGGCGGCTAAAAGCTCGTAGAGAGATTTATTTTCATTAGCACACGCCTCCGTGCCCCCTTTAGAAAGATTATGAAGTATACGCGGCCCGGGGTGCTTTCTCTCTCTCTCTCTCTCTCTCTCTCTCTCTCTCTCTCTCTCTCTCTCTCTCTCTCTCTCTCTCTCTCTCTCTCTCTCTCTCTCTCTCTCTCTCTCTCTCTCTCTCTCTCTCTCTCTCTCTCTCTCTCTCTCTCTCTCTCTCTCTCTCTCTCTCTCTCTCTCTCTCTCTCTCTTTCTCTCTCTTTCTCTCACATTCACAAAATCCGCGACCGCGCGGAAAATTCGTCCGCGCGTTTTGAATTTCGCGAAATTAAAATCCGCGAAAGGATTGTCTTCCCCCGGGAAATCGTAGTTACCGCCGGATCGCTGCGTTTTCCGCTTGAAAAAGAGAATCGCCTCGCGCGTAAATGAGAAAATGCAAATGGACGAGAAGCTCGAGCGTTCAAGGTGCAACCGCTTCAACGCTATTACATTCGGCGAAATCGCTCTCGGCTGTGGCGGCTTGTCGGATTTTCCTCGCACTATTTGCGATTTCTCGTAAATTGTTCCGCATAAAATAGTTACGGTGTTAATTGTAAAAATCTCCTAGGCAGGATTCGAAATAACAATATGTCGTCTTTCTACTTTTATTCTTTCAAAAAAAAAACGCAGCAAAAAGTGCATAGAATTGGAAGATATTCTAGAAATTTGTGTGTTTTATATACTTTAAATATACAGTAAAATATAAATATTGAATTCAAAGGAACATAAATTAATTTCTAATTGTATAATAATTTGTTATGTAAATGTATCTCTCAATAAAATAAAATTCAAAGTTTTTTTTTTTACAATAATCAATATTCATTATTTTCCTTAATTTTGCGTTGCGCACCTTAATTTCCGGATATCTTTAGTAGTCGCGTGCATTCCGGCGATATAAGTTCAGGAATGAGATTTTAAATCGCATAACGTAATTCTGTGTATTAATCTGATGATTGTGCTTGATATTTTTAATGGCGTGCGTTTTACTTTTTGCGCCGCGGCGCATCTCCATTTTGATGAAACCTCCTAGCAGTAAATTCCAAAGCCGATTTGCGTCACAACGTTATTATTGCTCGGCAGGTACGAGCGACTGAGGCAGGAGATGCCGGGCGCGATCTCGCGCGTGAAAACGTTCGAGGGGAATCTGCTTTACGAGGATCTCGCTCTAAGCGTCGAGGACAAAGCCTCGTTGAGAGAGGTCACCGTGGCCTTTCATGCCGCCGGGCCTCACGACTCCTTCCTGGAATATTGTCAGGAATTACCGAAGCTCAAGAGCATCGTCGTGGCGTCCAGCATTTTCAGGCATCGCGGCAGGATAGCCGAATGCCTGCAGAATGAAAAAATTCCCGACTTACCGATTGCCTTGGTGCGTTTTCCTTACATCGGACCGGCTTACAAGGAACCTATGCCTGGCTTTGTCGAGACTCTCAAAGGACCCACCGCTCTCATGATTGGTGCGGGTTTCGCGTGTGGCAATTCGGAATTGCCGGCCGAAATCATCCCTGTAGATCTAGCAGTAAATATGATGATTGCAGCCGCATGGGAAGTCGGCATGTACGTATAAAATCTTATTTTATTTATTTTACGTTATAATTTCTAAAAATTTTATTCATTTATAAGAATAATAAGGATATATGACAGTCCAAAGAAGGATTAATCTACTAACTCGAGTTTAAAGCGCTTTTAATCCTCGTTGCTGCGAACTTTTATGATTACGTTCGCATTAATCAAACTTAACATGCCATAACTCGTCTCATTGTGATAATTAAATTTCTGCACAGAAAGCCATTTATCAATATACCTATTTACGTAAGGATTATCAAGTTACTCTTATATTACGTTCATTTAATTACAAAGAGAAAGTTAACCCCAATGTTAAAGGCGTTCACGTGTACACGCCGTACAGCGTTACGGAATAGTAATAATAATCAACATTGTACAGTTTAATTACGAGACGTGAACCAGAAAGCAGCGATAACTATCTCCTCTCAAAGAATATATTGCGCAACCCGTTATTTTTTCTCAAAGCATAGTATTTCTTGCTCAGTTCAGAAAAATAATTATCAGTACTGTGTTTCAATAGAACCTTGGTGCTGAAAAAGGAAGCTGCTCGATCTCTTTTGTAGCTAATGTTATTAAAGTGATATCAAGCGCAAATTAAAAATGATTATAGAAAAGAATAGTGTTATTATAATTAGGATCGGTAAGAGAATCTTGCCTTTGTGAAAATCATAAAGTGCAAAATAAATAAAAATTGAAATGCGCGAAAATCCATAGAAAATCCCACACACATATATATATATATATATAAATTTGATTATTTGAATTAACGGATCTGTAATCCGGAAAAATAAATTGTTTAATTAAAATAATTAAATTAATAATAAAAAAAGTATATGAAACCTTTTTCGTGATCCGTTGTTATAGGTTTTAACATATCGGAATTTGTTGCAGACGCGGCTTATCTAGTTTTCCACTGCGAAATATTGGATGCGGGCAAACACGTTTTGCATGTGCGCGCGGTTTCCGTGGTTGTTACTGTTTGCTCGAATTCGACGCTTCCGTTCCAATTGTAAAAAGCGGAATTCGTTCTTCTCGATTTTTGTTCGAGATTCACCCCTCAAACCGGTGAAAGCATGATTACTCCCGTCTTGACGAAATCATAAATTCCGTATGTTGAAAAAACTAATGAATATTCCGACAACTTCTCTAGCACAGTTATATGTAATAAACTGTCAATCAGTATTGTAAATTGGCATTCATTGTATCGACAGAACAAAACTGCGAGTTCTTTCAAATAACACTGTACTAAATAACAAAAATTTTAATGACTAATTACAATCAACAATATATATTGCCTATGCCCCATATATTGAAAATATAAAATGTACTTATTACTGGTCATTTTTTAAATGCTTTTATTTCAATATTATTTCGCGAAAAACTTGTAATGTTATCTAAAATTTTAAAATTACTCTCGTTTCAATTTCCATGACTAGTTGTTCATTAATTCCTGCTGCTGTTAACGTGAGATTTATTTAATACGTTACATGATTACAATGTGGCATTGCGTTAAAATAGCGTGATATTAAAAAAAACCGTGTTTTATTTAAATTGACGATCGCAACAATATACTGTTAAGTTTTAAATAATATCAACTGAAAAATTTATATTTCTCATTAATTTTCAAAAAAGGATACGATATTTTTTTATATTAGTTGTGTTTTTTAGTTTTGCACGAAGTATGACGATTGTGCGATTATTATCTAATGAGGAAAGCGATTATCGGAAATTGTGTGCGAGAAGGTAATTAAAATCAATAGCTAAATTATGTTCTGTGCGCTTGGTAGAAATGGTTAAGTTGCATCAAATTGGTTTATCAAAGAAAGTAATCAAAAGATATAGATGTTGCATTGATTTACACTTGTAGGGCACGTCAACTAGGAAAGTGGTTTATGCAGAGTATGAAAATGAATTTCAAATCTAAAATAATACTGTAATGAGGACGTCGACACGAGTACTAAATCACGAAAGAAACGATTTCTCTTTAAGATAAATTCCCTTCAATGATATCTCTTGTCAAACTTTGTTTTCTATCCGCTTTTAAGGTTTTAATTAGAAGATACGCATAACGAGAATCAAGTTGGACTTTTTAAAGCGCAATCTTTATTTAAGTCAGCCAACAACGAACCAATCGAATAAAACTTATAGCTAGGCTTTTCCGGGCTTTTCCTAGAAAACCCGAAGAGCTTACGTTTGATTCTAGTTTCAACCAGAAGCATCTCTTCGTTTCACTCTGAAGTATTTCCGAACGACTGAACTGCGAATAAGTTGATTGCATTCGCCTTGCAAGAAGCAAAGTGCGCTATATCTGCCTCTCGTGCCTTCTCCGTTCGCTTTCACCGATTATTCTCGTATTTAAGAGGAATCACTAGTCAGAAATACTATTAATTATTGACAATTGTAAAAGTAAATCTACTTAAGCTCTTATAAGAATTGTAACCTTTGTTACCTGCATTATAAAAATTTCTCTAACAATGAATTATCTTTTCTTGCATACACAAAAAGGTTAATATTTAATTTTGTAACATGATGATACATTCTTTCGTTATCTGATCATAACAAAGGACATTATAATGAAAAATAAAATTCTAATTATATAATTATAATTAAATAAATTATAATGAATTAAATAATGACCATAAAATATAATAAAATTAGGTATAATAAAATTTAAAGCTTTAAAATTTACGATGTGTTAATACAAATGCAAATACGCATAAATGATTCGCATAAATGATTACATATTAAATAAAATACGATTTAGAATAAAATAAAATGCACTGCGAATGTGAAACAATTAATTATTTCATGACATACAAAGAATAATTGCTATCGTCAGACACATGGCACTTGAATATGCTTTCTTTCTCATGCATTTTCTCATTTTCGCGTAGAGCCAACGCTGCAAAACCGGTCGTCTATAATGCGCCATTGCTGGGCTGCACGTGGGATGATCTAATTAAAAAGAGTCGACGGGCCAGCTCGAAGTTTCCCTATCCAACCTTTGGAATTCGTGGAATGACGTCCATTGTGTCGCTGTACTGGATTTTGGTGATATTCCTCGAATGGCTGCCATCTTTAATCTGCGACATTGTCTTTGGTCTATGCGGCAGAAAACAGAGGTACCACGAACTCGAAATTTATCGTGAAATGTCACGAATTTATCGTCATAGTTTCGTCAACGTCTTCATTGGCGCGGTCTTTTCGTAGTCTCGTGGAAATTTCAGTACAGCCATTTTTATCGCCATCACTAACTTTGCGGTGTAAAATGATTTAATACCTTTGAAAAGTATCGAGGTTGTTCTTCTCCGTTAACTTTTAATCCGCATTTTATTGATATTTTATGTAAACAGAACACATAAATTGTCAGCGAAGCTATCGCTTAAATAGATATTACACTTTACTCTTCGTATTACGCGTACTCTTTATATATTAGATACTTGATTGAGAGGTCATGGATAAGCTGCTTGTACCGGTGTATTGTCTAAGTTTAAAGTTGGTTTCGCAGTGCTCTTCTGCAACAGCTGGCAATATTAAATTTGCTCGCGATATTAACTTGTTCAGAGAACGCAACACTATTAAAGGTACTAAGTCATTTTCCAAGAGCGTAACGCTTTACTACTTGATATTACGGTTCAATTTATAAGTTATAAATAGCTTGTACGCTGCGTTAAAATATGCATCTTAAAAATTAAAATAGGAATTCCATGTAACTTTTCAACTAAATTATAAAACCGTCAACTTCCTTTAATAGGATTATTTCCATTTGTGCAAAATATTGCACAGGATTATTATTTATAACAAAATTTATGCAGAATCTACAATGTCTCTATATTTAATCGCTTATATAATATGATGATCATAAATTCGAGAGATCGCGAGATTAGCCAACAGTATTAAATCTTGATGCACCTAGGAGATAATCCTTCGTTGCATACGCGAACATTAAGAAATGATTAAAGCCATTCATACATGAAGCCTCGAACTTCACCGATAACTACTCTCGCGATCGCGAGTAAGTTTCGACGAGGAGACTCATGCGAAAGTTTGATCGTGATCACGAACGCTTACGCTCGGTCTCTTCAACTTTCCGCATCGTGAAAGGCCTGTAGCGGTGCACTCAGTTAACATGCCGCAAATCGTAAAAGTAAAAGTTATCTGGAACTGCGATTTAGGCGCGAGTAACGTAAACAGGTTCGCTGACTTTCGCTCGCGCGAGTGAATACCATATTCAGAAAAGGAAAATTGCGTCTTCGAACGGAAAAACTCGTTTTTCCGCGGTTGCAATAATTACTCCATTCGATGCTTGATCGCTTTGAGAAATAAAGTGCGATGCCATAGTCGCGACAAGACTAGGAAAATCTTGACGGGCTATTGAAATTTCGTTTTTATGTGCCCTTAGAGCGTATTGAACTTTATTACAATGCAATGGCACGATCAGCGACTATTATCGACAGAATTTACATTCAAACAATGGCCACTGATTAACTTCTTGAGAGACTTTTCCAAAAAGTTTTTTTTAGCAGCATTAGAATCTGAAATAAATAATTGACATTATCATTTATGTGTATTTTTATGCACAATTAGAAAGAAAAGAAATATAATAAGAAAAATAAGATTGCTATAGAAAAATAGGATTAGAATCTCAAATAAATGATTGACATTATTATACCATTTATATTAATTTTACATTAAATAATAGACATTGTCTCATTTTCAAGTGCAATTAAAAGGAAGAGGAAGAACAAAGAGAATAAAGTTGTTATAGAAACCGATTCGTGGATCGAGTGGCGAACGAAAATATTTTCGCTTTCGGCGTTCGTCTTGTCAAATACTTTTCTGATTTTTTCGTTTACTCTCAGACGCGTGCAGAGTAAATCTTGCGCACTAACTTAGCCCGAGCTTTCTTCCTTCTTGAAAGGAAACTCTCCCGTCAAGTTTTCTGCAATTCCTTCGTAATAAGTTGGATTGGAAATTATATAGTTTGCGACGGACCGGAGAAAGTTTTTTTTATTATCCCGCTCACACTTAATGGTACTTTGCGATCCCTTTTTTCTCGACTACGATTGAAATGGCTATTTAAAAATCAATTTTGGAGACGTTTTATTCGTCCTATCGCATATACGTGTTCATATATATTCGAGAAAACTACGATTTTGTCTAAATATCGCAAAAAGATTCCCGTACTACGGAAAAAAGTAAAGAAAGACGCAAATAGTCGAAATCGTTAAGAGTTCGAGTGCCAGAAGGATCGGGCGAGACGGGCATTAATGGCAGGAAAGAGGTAAAAAGAAACGACCGGTACTAAAGGTAAAACCTTTACTGCTCCCTAGGATTCTCGCGGAGTACGACAGAGTTCGTAATGCACTTGAACCTTTGAAGTCAATTTCATCGAGGTCCTGGCCAGCGGAAAGGAATCGCGTGTACCTACTGAAGGAACGTCTCACGGAGGAAGAACGAGAAGTATTTCCGATCATCGAAGAGATCGACATCGAGAGTTATATCCTCTGCGTCGCGGCCGCCACTCGGAAGTACTGTGTGAACGAGGATAATCTTAATATCATAAAAATGATTCATCTGTTCTTCTTATACGTACCCGTGATACTTATCGTCACGTATATTGCATCACGTACATCCTTATTACGCGCATAAGTTAGATAAAAGTTATTATGTCCTTTTGTACATAAAAAGGTTATCTTTTTGCAAAAATTTGTAAAAGGAAAATATTTTTTAAACTGGTTTGTGCTCTGGGCAAATATTTTTATGATTAATATTCATTTTTACGTTTTAATTACATTATAAGTTGCAGAGTTACACTAAATTGAACTTTTTTTTTTAATTTTTATTTCGTTTCCTACATTTTTGTTGTCATGTTTACTCCTGTTTGGTCGATTAATCTATATATATCGTTTTACATTTTAAATATTGGCAGTATATATCTATCATTAATATTTTAATAATATTAATAATATTTTTACTTTATTCTCTTCACAAATAATTCCATCGCAGATTCTTTTCTACGTAAGAAAAGTATCACGACCGTTGACGAGATCGATTCTGAAGGCATACTCGACTGGAACTGTACGTAACGCTTTGCAAATATTCGTGAGAGTTGCACGAGACGCCTGCATAAGGAAATGACGTTTGGGTGAAAGTTTCTAGGCGCGGTAGTATCAACGAAGATATATTTTCAGCACGTTCTCTTTTATGCATCGCCATGCTGACTTGAACTCATTCCATCCATCGAAAGGGATACAAGGAAAACAAGGAATATTTGCAGATTTTGTACGTTTTCTCTTGAGAATAGAATGCGCAAAATTCCGGCGAAAGCTGCGATGCATGCAACAACGTATAAGAATCGTCTTGTTTCGTGGTCGAATGCGAGGATTCAATGCGAGGATAACACTTTGAATAGCAATAGTTTAGAATAATAATAAAATGCATATAAAAATCTACTTTCGCGCTACTTATACATAGTTATTTTTAATTTATAATAATAAGTAGCAATTTCGATGAAAAAGATATACAATTATGTATGTAATAAATTATTATTATACAAATGTAAAAATAAAATTGTATATTGTAAATAAGAGATTTTTTTCGTTTCTTAAAACTATTTTCTTCTCTTCCATCACTGTATTTCATTCGTGTTTTAACCGTGACGTGGTGCTGCACAAAATTTATATTATCTAATACATTAAAAACTCCCGCATAATTTGCTTGAAAGCTTTCAGTTATTTTTAAACTCATGCAAATTAAATTCTTTTATCATTTTCGCAGTAACACAATCAGGACGGTGACGTCTATCTCACGGTGGGATATTCTCATCACTTCATAACGTACGTCATCCCATTTTTTCCGCTCTTCGTTGTCAGCAAAAATTTCGTTCGCGTGAGCAGCGTGAGAGTTTGAGTCGAGTTATGCTTTCAAAATCCTATTACGTGAAATTTAGCAAAGAAAGTTGCGAATTAGTTTCGTGAGATATAATTGGATGTGGTGGTTGGAATTGCGCCTTCATAATAATAATTGGCAACGTCTATTTCACGAAAGACGAAGTTTCTCGCTGTCGACGAGAGGCCGCCAAGTTGAAAGGTTGCGAAGCTAAAAAAAAAGTCACAGCAGATAGTGGATAAAAAGAACGGGTTAAAATAGCACAAGAAAGAAAGAGAGATCGAAAAGGAAGTGGTAGGTGTACATATTCAATTTAACTGTAACAGGTATGAATAAGATGTATATATCCGAGTAAATATGTATATGATTGCTTCTCTACAAAAGTGAGTTATGCTGGCGTGCCTGGAACGATAGAATAGCACATTCGAGAGAGGGAGCATCAAAGACCTTTTGTAAATCCGTTCTATGCTTCTTATTTCCATAGAACCGTTTCGCAAAAATCTCTATAACTTGTTAAATGTAGATGAAAATAGTTCTTCGCGATAACGCTGATAAATTTACATAAGAAATATTGTAGTAAATTGATAACGTTTTATTATCTATAGTGACAAAAATTGTTTACTTTTTTGTATATCAAAATATGAAATTAAAGCAATGTATTCAACGAAAGTTAGAGATCCATTTTAACTCTTGGCCGAGGTAATATCGTATTTTTTACAATAAATAAATTTATTTACAGAGAGATTTCCGACATATTAAGATTTCTTTTAATAGATACCTGATATTGAGCATCAAAATATAATTGTAATATTATTTCAATTTAGCTGCATGTTTAAGTCCGATAAAATTTCGGCGCGCAGTTCAAAATAACTATTAAATATGTTATACATATATGTATGTATTATATATGTACATATATATATATGTGTGTGTGTGTGTATAATTCACATTGAATTATTTAGGCATCAAAGATTTAGCTTCGACCGTTATAGGCTTTTAATTCCAATTTCTTATTGGTTGTGTTCTCATGTATACGGCCTAATAAGATTCTTATTGTTCTCAATATATTCAACATGTGTCCTAGATATTATTGATTTTCGTTAAGCTATTCAGTCATTCAAGTCAATATTTTATAGTAAGATTTAAGCATTTTTGATCGTTTTACAAATATCACCTACCATATCAATGGCATGAAATTTTTGCCAGTATTTCTAAACTCCCTAATAGTTCTGTCATCCTCTCTCCTTGGATTCGCGCGACCAAGCAAACTGCAAGAATTATCATAACTCGACAGTCTCGAGAAACGAGAGTCTCTCTCTCTCTCTCTCTCTCTCTCTCTCTCTCTCTCTCTCTCTCTCTCTTCCGAGCGGGCGCCTCGCCATTTCGAGATTATTTACCCCAAAGGTCTGTAAAGTTTTCTAACAGCTGTTGCTGGGCAGATCCCGCCTCCTTCCTCGATCTTATTTCGCCTTCACCTGCTACGCGAGCTAGAACAGATATCTTTCTTGCTTGCAGAAGTACTTGAAACTCTCAAGCGGCAGTTACCCGATGTGTTTCTGCACCGTCCGCACGCTCGAATTCTGCCGGAAATTTCACCGAAAACTGAAAAGCCGTATTTCTTACGCGTACACGTGTAATGAAGCAAGATTGAAATAAACGAAAGTTCCGCGGAGACCTACATAATGATTATTTTTCTTCAATGGTACAGAACCGTATTAATATATAAATGATAATTTTTTTACGTGCAGTATGATCATCTTTTTTTCACACGTCGTATACTAACTTGTACAATATTTTTGATACGTAAAATTATTTCTATCCGGAAAAAATAATTTTGCTGAAGTACCTGAAATATAGTTAGACACAATTCTGAAAATAATTCTGTTGGACTATCAAAATAGAATATTCAAACTGGTTGCTAGAATGTCAAAACTTTTTGCAGCATTATCATTATACTTGAGCGTTCTACATAATTATTCTGACGTTCCGACAAAATTATTTTCAGATCTGCATTTAGCTAAATTTTTAGTTACTTCAACAAAACTATACTTTCCATGTATAGAAAAATTAAAAATTATTTATAAAAAGAATTTGACAGAAACTTCACAAGTTGTGTCTCATCTCCTTGTTATTTTAAAAACATCTGATTATATAAATATATAAATTAAAATTTGGGCAGTATAGTCATTTCTATTAGATTTACGTTACTATTGGCTAATTAAAATTAAACCAAAAATTGTCGACAATATATTACAAAACAAGCTGTACAACGAGTAGGTAACGATGTTATATGGCGGATATGTTACGTGACGAACGTGCACTCGACTGGCGAACGTCATCAGTGCGAGAGATATTGCAGTAATAAACGTAGGGCGCACCTTCTTGGTCCGATTGTACAGGGCGAGATTAATTGCAGCCATTCTATTTCCTTGGTAACGTCGAGACTCGCAAGCTCGACCACAGCAGGCGGATAGATACAATGGTCGTGCGTGGTTCTAGAATCAAGTAGAATCTAAAGAAAATGTAAGTTCGCCATGGCGCAACGTTATTTTCTCCTCTTCGTTCAATTAATGGTTTCAATTAATGGAATTTGTAACTCGCATGTGCACGGCTTGATTTAACCGTCCGCGACAAAATAAGACTTTTCAGGGGATGGAAAAGTCTTGTCGCGTAGTCGCAGTGATGGCGGAAGCCACATGCCATTGAGAATTGTCCTCAGTCTCTTCGGCCCTTGGCACGTCTTCCTCACCGCGAAACTCGGCCATTGTACTTCTTAAAACCTCGACAATAACGACGACTATCCGGTGGCTCTTCAAGGAGTTTTATCGCGGAAGTGTATAAAACGCGGCCGGAACGATCGCCGCAACGAATGCCGCGTACGTTTTGTGTATATAGCTGCACTCGCGAATCTCGCAGCTAATGCAACGTTTCATGATAATCTGACCATTTTTACAGTATAAAGAATATAAGAATCAAGAAAGATTTTCTCGAAATCTTCGTTCGCTTCGATATCATGAGGAAAGAAGATACCTTTTTTCCAATATAAACATACTTTGGCTCACTAATGCTATTTTAAAATTTCTGTATTATTAACATCAAACAGTTTTCGGAAACAATGGTTTTGCTAAAGTATTTAAAAATTTAACTAGATAATAGATCTGAAATTATTTGATTGAATTGTAAAAACAATGACGTTCATACTGATTACTAGAACATTAAAATTTTTTGCAGCATTATTCATTATATTTGACTTTCCTCCATAATTATTTTAATAGCACAAAAAACTACTTTTAGATCTAAGTAAATTTTTAGCAAAATCATTCTTTTCGTATTACATAAAAAGAGTTAAAAGATTACACTAAACGGTTTAACGTAACATTTTCTATTACTAGAAAGCTATCTGGATATCTTCTTTGTCCACACGGAGAAACATTGTTAAGAGGTTGGAGAATTTATGTGGCGGTTAATTGGAATAAGGAACAAGTTGCGATACTTCTATTGTTGTTGCACAGCTTTCCTTTTATGAGTGTATAACCATTCTCAGTATCTTCCAATCTAGCAGATTAAAGAACGTTGATATAATCCGAAGAGCGCAGTAATTTCATTGCCGTTTTCAGGGTACAACTTTCTGCCTTTACTCTTTGAATAGTCTCTCGCACGAGCTTCAACAAGCTCGAAATTTTTATAAGAGGTCATAAATTCTTCGTGATTTCGTTTAATCAGGCTATGACTTGCGAGAAAAATCTCCGAGATGAATCATACATATAGAACTCACTGTTAGCGCCATCGACGACCGAGAAAGAATATCGAAGAAAATGCGCGTCTCTCAAAGCCACAAACAAAGAAGCGCGTATATGCGAGGAAGAGAAAAATGCGGAGGTATAGCCGAGTACGGAATTAAGTAAAAAGAACATGGTAGAAAATGGTTTTACTCTCGTAACAACAGCGGAAAAGAAGGGCGAAAAAATGATTTACGTATAGCAGCAACTACCGTCTATACCTATGTGTAAACGAGATAGCGCAATACAGATAAAACGAAAATTATAAACGGCAAAAGCATTTCCTTGTACGAAGTTATATTTCTATCACAGCCTTGAATTTGACATTATTACTGTAAAGATTGTAATAACGATTGTAATAGATTATACAGTGTACAATATATGTTGTGCAATATATAAAATTTATTACAGGTAATCATTGTTAAAGAATAAATTGTAATTACGACAAAATATAGAAATGTTATAATTTTGTTTTGTTAATAATATTATAAATTATTGTATTTTTTCGTATATAATAATTTATACAATTTTTATAATATTTATAATATTACTAACCAAAATATTACGTTTTACACATTTTTTAAATTAAAATATTTTTAGAAATGTTTGTTGAATTAGAAATCTCATCTATTACAATGCACAATTATAATATTAATGTAAATTTCAATTTAATAATGAGATGCAGAATGGATTGTCCAGATTTAAAAAGTGTTACATTTTACCGAGCGTAAATTCTGCGAATGGCTCTCTAAGTGGAAAAGCTTTTCTCGAATGAGTGTGTTGCGATAACGTACTACGCTTCATCTACGCCACGTTAAGCCAAGCTTTTCAAAGTTTTTTTTCTTTTTCATTACGCAACATCTGACAGTTTCTCGTCGGCGCTTGTGTAACTTGGAAACCAAGTGTAATTGGAAATTCTTTCTCACACGACTTGCAAGAATGTTGTTGTCAGATGTATTTTCATTCTGACATATCATTTTTGATGAATCTTTGTCAAGATTTGATGAATCTAAAATATTGTCCCAAGTTTTTTTTAAACAAAATAAAAACCGATCTATCGAAGGTCCTTTAAGTAAACACGTGTACACTATATCATCATCATTTATTGTCTCATTAAGATCTTTTTGAGGATCTTAATTTGCGTGACACGCGTTCTCTCGCAAAGCGACAACAGTTATAACAGACATTTGTGTCGGTAGATGATTATGCAATCTTAGCAAATTAAACACGGGATGTAAGTTCCTCGACGAAGTTTTTTAAATAAATTGATTGATACATAAGTTAAACAATCTGAGATTTACTGACCGGAATACTTTTCAACAATTTAGGGCACAAAATTGTCAACTATAAGGGACCTGTTTGTCATTTAAAAAATACAATTTAAACATTGTATGAAATAGTATGTATTAATAAAATTTGTCTTTTTGTGTGCCTAATTATTATTGAAAGAAATTGTTATTCAGACATAGATCTAATACAATACATATACAGACTGCGCATTTCTTGAAAAAGAATTAAACGTACATCTCTCTTTAACTCGATATTTTATAGAGAAAGGGGAAGGGAGAGAGAGAGAGAGAAAATTCAAGCCACTTCACGCTTTCTAAATTGATAGTGACACTTGCATAGAAATGCGCAGTTTATTCTTACTATTGCACTACAAAAATAAAATGTTAATTTTAACTTAATGACATATAGTGGATTTTCTAAAACATTTAGCAAAAGTGCTAAAATTAACATTGTATTTTTAACAGTGTACATTTATCGTGTTATATATGTATATTTAAAGATCCGTATTTAGAACGCACTTTTATCGATAATAGCGCGCCTTTATCTCTGAAATTCTATAGTATACGTGACGTAAACTGTTAGCGCGCTATATCGTTGTTAGCGCGTTTTGAATACGGGCCAAAGTGTATAAAGTTTAACAAAGAAAGTCGCAGAAAGTATTGTCGTACATCATCAACGTAATAAATTTATAATGTCACAATGAGCCTTGTTGTAAATACAGAAACCTTTCGTAACAACTGCAAGGAAATAATCTAGATTTCTAGAATATTCACGAATATATATATATATTTTGTAAAGACAATCTCAGTGGAAAGTACTCTATCCAAGAGCGAAAGTTCTACAAGCAGTGATGAAATTATCAAGGAAGTGAAAACCTTACTCTCCGATACGCCTTGGAGACCTTTTACACCGAATGCGGTTCTTGTTCGAGAAATCGTAAAATTGCAGGAAACAATGCAATGGACTTGCCGTATCTTCTATCGCGATTGCTATAAATGATTGCATTATTTATCACAGCAAGTCACAAGCAAATTGCAGTGACACGCATGCTTAACATCCTAAAGATATCTGAAAATATCATTATGCGAATATCATATTATAGGTATAGCTACACATATCTCTTATTTGGCATATCCTGTAATTCAGAAAAGAGGTAAAAACTTTCGTAAAAAAAAAAAAACTCGTCGAGAGTTATGAACTTTAATGGCGGTGCAAGAGGAGTGGTGCAATAATGATGCAAGGCATCGGTTAAAGTTCTTTGCTTTCCATTACGCGCAAATGTTTGCGAAAAAGTCAAACAAACAGACCGTACATTCTCGTATTATCGTTCGCAGCTAACAAACGTCTACTATGCAGTTCACCTAGCTCCTTTCAGCATCGCTTTCGACCGTTTCCGCGAGCGTTTAATGTGCTCTACCGTTTCGCGTAATTTGTGCCCCCGTTTCTCATTTGACAGAAATTAATTTATTTCTATCCCATTCTCTCCCCCCTCCCCCTCCACCCCCTACTCCTCCTCGCCGCTGTGACTTGGGACGACCTTATGTAAGCGCATTATGAGGCAAGTTTCCGCAACCCACTCACGAACTTCGTGCGTGCGGCGAACATCGCGGCAGTCGTGAGTTACGTCTGGCAATTAACGGCACTCCAAGCCGTATAATTGCCATTATTGTATCCAGTGTTATCCTTACGAAGCTTGCCAAGAGAGGTAGAAACCACAGAGCAACGAACGCTGCGAGTAGTTCTTAAGAAAGTCACGAGAGAAACGCATCGTTGATGCACGAGGAATCTTAATGAATACGATGCGCACATGGACAATCCTAATAGCGAAATACGTAACTTGGAGTCGAAACAAACAAATTTATTTTGTGGTTTAAAATATACACGGAAGAATGATTAAACTGTGTACGATGAGTTGAAAACGTTTATGATAACCAGAAATTTTGTTTGGACTCACCGAAATGTCAATCTAGTTTAGCCTTCTTGTTAATTTAATCAAAATTTGTTTTAGTATAGACAAACAAGTACTAATTTTTAAAAATGGGAAAACAAGTCGCTAATTTATAGAGAGAGTACGTATATATATTAATGTATTTAATAATAGTTGCTAATTATTATCCAATACTGCACTGAGAGAAAAACTGTCTGTAACTGTAATTGTATATTGCTATAATTATGATTATGACGTAGTATTAGTAATAGTAACTAAACATAAAATCTCCAGCAACTTGACAAAGCGCTTACGTGTAAATAGAGCAAACTAAAATGAGTCGAAAAATCCTTTACTATTTTTAAAATTCCGTAATTTTTTTTTAATTATGCAATGAGCAGAATGCCTAAAATTGACATTATTAAAAAACTGTTAATGATATAAAATATCTTTAAGGGTTCTTTAATAAACAATAAACATGTATCGATTTCAACTAAAATTGTAATTATTTTCGGTTGCCAACTACTCGTATTATCTATAGAACTATACATATAATAATTATTATTAATACTATAATACACATAATCATAATTATAGTAATTATAATTACAAACAGCTTGTTTTCTTAGTATATTAATCATGTGTATAGGTTTGTAACCGTACTTATAAACTAAACTTTCTTCGAGATGTGTCTTGAACAGATTTTTAACAGAACACTTTCTATTATTGTTACTTTTGCGAAAGTTTAATGCCGAGCAAGTAATCACAAAAGTATAACAGCGGAACATTGAGGAATGCTTTGATAAAAAGATCTGTGCGAGGACGACAGATGTTAGTGATTTCTTTGTAAGGAAGTAGTACTCGGGTGCTGTTGCAAAGTAGTACAACGGAACGTTTCGAAGAACTATCGACGAAGCGAAGTATGATTCGATCTCTCCGTGACATTTCCCAATATCCGCTTTATTTTAGAAACGATCTCACTGTCATACAGTAACCACAAAAGACAGTTGGAAACTCATTTGAACAATGTCGTAGAAATTGTCGACGATGCTCAAGGGGA
The DNA here is from genome assembly GCF_001594065.2 of Cyphomyrmex costatus. Lineage (NCBI taxonomy): Eukaryota > Metazoa > Arthropoda > Insecta > Hymenoptera > Formicidae > Cyphomyrmex > Cyphomyrmex costatus. Next base: position 2,264,594 of record NW_017277017.1, read on the forward strand.
ATTTGAACATTGCAAATCGTGAGAACTTTACTATCATATAGGGAGCGAGTTCTCAGTAAATTTTATAAACATTAATTTATTTGTCGGCATCAGAAAATTATTTAAAGTAAATAAATTTAAAACTTTTCTATATAATGTCTAGGTGCAGGGTGTCTCGAAATTTGCAGATCAAAATGTCTAAGAAAGTTTACAAAAAGTTAAGTAAAAGCAGTTATGGGTACATTTTTATTTTATACAATAATTAATCTTTATTATTTCATAAACTATCGTTGAAAATAAAAATTTACATTTGCGAATCTCTCGAAATATTCTGTACAAATATAGGTATTTTATCATACTCTGCTTTAAAAAACAAACACTCCTTTTTGCAATCGGCACAACCATGAAAAGCCAATATGAATTCAAACATTAAAGTCACCATGGTATCGCTTTTCTCTGTGTGAGCAAGAAATATAAAAGCGTCAGCAGATATCATTCATATCTTTACTTCATGTGTGCATAGAAATAAAAAGTGCGTATATTTTTTTATATTTATGCGCATACTGCTATCTCATCGATATCATCTGCATGATATCTACGCATTCCCGAGATTCAATGAGAATAAATGAAAAAAGTGTGAAAAATATTGGTATACAGTGGAAGTTTGCATTTAGAGAAACTCGGATTTCTCGTAATATCACGCGCACAATAACGTCACAGAGAAACGTGTATGTTTTTAATTAATTCTTTAATTAATAATTAATAATATTTAAACGTATAGCGATATATTAAAATAAATATCATTACGTTATAAGTTAAAATCACCAACATTTGTGTCGAACAGATATGTGATATTTTATACAAAACGTCTCTTACGACAAGAGTAGCGAGTTTAATGAACAAACAAAATGCCACTCTGCAACTTAAGATCAAAATTCAGACGATTATAAGGCAAAGTTGACGATAGCTCTCTGTGTGCGTTGCACAGATAATGTATAATACGTAAACGCTTTTGCATCTGCCTGAGAAAATAATGTTGTAAATAACCTGATAAATAAAGTGCATTGCAAGACGCACCGTAGCGAAGCATCTCTCGCGAATAAATATACGCAACGAACGTAATTACCGAGTTAAATCCTCTTATAGCGAATTTACAGTGAGAACGCGAAGCGCGCGTATTTCAGGGCAATTCATCATTCGCAACAGCGACTTCCGAAAGAGGAGAATGATACGGAGAAAGAAAGGGAAGAGGCGTCGGTGTTTATTGACCGTGGAGCTTGCAACACTTGGAGGGATAGCGGCGGCGATGCGACGGCGACGGCCGCGGCGGTGGCGGCGGTGAGGACGGCGAAGTACCAGGCTCCAATTTCTGCATTTGTTTGCCCAGCGCCGAAGGGGGCCACCTCTTCGTTACGTATGGCGAAGGCTGCCTTCACGCTTCGCGCCGCTTATGTACACTCTTACGCGATGCCAGTGTTTATGTATCATTTATGCGGTGTGCCAGCCGGGAAAAGCTGCGCTTTCGGTCGACGAAAGCGTCGCCATTGCACTTTCTCGCATGGCACGAGCGACGCTTCTGTTTGTTCTCACTAAAACATGATACCTTCGATGTATCTCGAAACACGGGGGACCTTTTACCGAAATAAATCGATTGGTTCTATCGATAACATCAGTCTGTGAATTTTTACGCTTTGAATCATTATCTGACTGAATGAAAAGTTATACCGAAACAAAATGCATTTTGAAATTAAAAGTTGATACCTTTGCGTGGCATTAACAAAATTAAAAATAAAATTGCCGCCAGTGTTGCAATGTAATAAAAATCCTCTAAGTTGTCATTTTTTTTTGCCTTTTTGTCGCCTAATTGTGACAAAATAGCCAAATTTTAAAAACAGATTTGTATTTAGCAGATAAAAGTATTATACATTACAAAAGGTAAAATTATTAATTATAATATTTTACAGCAAACTAATATAATTGTTAAAATTATAATACTGTGTAATAGATAAATTTTTTACGCGACACATATATTCAAATATAAAGATATTTTCTGTAACAATGTTTGTTTTACCATTTACATTAATTCCAAAAATAAGTAAATCACGTGGTAGATAATAGCAGCAATAGCATGATTAGGACAATCAATTAACAATCAGTTAATAACATAACAACAATTGGTACACAACTATAATTGCACAAATTGTAAATAAATTCAGTAGCGGCAGATTCAGTTAAAAGTTTGACAAAAAATTAATTGAAATTAGTGATTTCGTGATTACGCATCGAGTAATTTAACTGCCGGGTTGACAGGGACTGCAGAGAGCCAGTGCTGCGTGCGGACGTGTTCGAGTTCCGAAGCCACGTTTTACGCCGTAAATCATTAACCGGCAGAATAACGAAGCATATTCGACGCGAACGCGGGGCATCACGGTATCAAAATGCAAAGCTCGCGATGCGACGTGCTACCGCGCATTATAAAATGAAATGAATCCGTTAAAAACGGAATCCCTCCACGGTGCGACGCGGCGCTCTTCTCGAATGGACGACGCGCAAAATATCCACACCCCGATGAAGCGTTAATGGCCCCATTGACACTAAGGCACGAATTAAACGACGGTGGCTGTTTCATCTCCGAGCGGAAATTAGTTTCGCCCATCTCGGTACGTGCCGGCGCCGTCGCCGCGCCGTCTGCCGTGTCGGCCCGACGACGAGAGGACGCAGATTGAGCGCATTTTAACGAGTACGCTAAAGCGAAAGCGCTTTACAGTCGTGCTCGACGAATTAACGGCCACGGGAAGCGTCATCACCATTTGCTACTGCGTTATCGCGATTACGCGGTGGTTATTGACGAACCGGATTTCCTTGTACCGAAATTCCGCGCATGCCGGATGTGCATTATCGTCGCGAATTGTCGCTTGCTCGAACCTGCAGAAATTTTGACTGAGAAATTAATCAAAAAAAAATAGAGAGAAAGAAGTGATAAAACTTGATAAAAATATTGTACGCGTTTATTATCACGTTGAAACGTATTTTATTACTTCTTTTCAAAAGTCATAAAAATAGATAGCAAAAAGTCTTCAATGAAAAATATAGCGCATAAAATGCATGAAATAAAGATTTCAAGATATTAAGTTGGTTTCGTTTCATCTTCCTGTATACTGATAATGCTTTTCAACTAGCGTCAGCAGACATAAAAGTTTCGGTTTAATGACGTGTAATTCAGATAAGTGCAAGCTAAACAACATAACCATCGCAGCTAGGCGACCTAAATCAATATATATATACGTACATACATATATGTATGTAGATATATGCTGTTATTAACCCCTATAATACCCGGTCAGATTACCGACTTGCCATAATCTGATAGCAGATAAAATTAAATAACAAATCTGACAATTTTATCCGTACATTGAGTGCTCGATTTCACGTAAATGCGCACACTGTAATTCATAATAATATTTAACACGAATCCGTTCAATCCGTAATGGATTTTTATACCCCTATTGTGTCATTCCTAATAATACGCGATATATATTATCTTCGCTGATATAATAATTAATTACTGTGGACCAACATTATAAACGCAAGCAATCAATAATAATTTCATTATTCCTTGCTCGACATCATTAACGTCAATGAAATAATTACGTTCTCAGTGTACACGAGATCGCAACGATGGCAACAGTAACTGATATTGCGAGTCATTTTATGCACCTTCCATTAAGAAAACTTCTCGTGCCACGAAATGGTCTTTTAATCATTAAGCGTTCGCCGATCGGCGGAAGAAAAATTACCACGTGCGGTCGTCAGTGCAGTCTATGTAACGAATGCCTTTGTTTCGCGTAGTGAGCGTCGGGTCGAAACACTGCACAGTAATGCCTTTTTGTATCCAAAAGAAGAATGGCGCATGGCACTCTTTATTACAAATACGCGCGTTAAATTTCCGCAGTGGAGCATATTCAACTAAAGGTACGATCGTAAAAGATTAAATTAGCAAGTTGCCTGAATTCTTCTAGTTAATATAAAAGACGTTTTACAGTGTCTCTTTAAGTGATTAGGATTTTTATTACCAATAGGAATGCACTGGATTGTAAAATTATTGGACATTGGATATCCAAAAAGAATGTAATATCGGGAAGGCAATTTTTGAGTCGAATATCCGATATTTTCCGGGTATCCGATCGAATTCCGGGACAAGCTGAAAAGAATAGAAGTCTACATCATTGACGCAAACTTTAAATAAAATTTTAATCGGATATATTGCCGAATACTAATGATATCCTACTATCTGACCGGATAGCAAAAAGTATCGGATAATACCGGATACTGGATATTTCCCGGATACTGGATATTTCCTGGTGCACCCCTAAATTATTAGTCTCCATATAATCATGCATTATATAAAAAATTTTCTGTATGGTAAAACGTATATGAAAGAACGATTTTGCTGAAATATATATTTAAAATAAATACTTAATATATTTATTTAGGTAGATACAGATCTGAAAATAATTTTATTGAATCATCAAAATATTTATGTTGGAAACTCAAGTAGGATAAACAACGCAAAATATTTTGATATTTCATAGCTTGACATAATTATTTTGATAGTTCAGGAAAATTATCATGAAAAATTGTTTTGAAGTCTATAACTATCCAAATTTTTAGATATACTATTATTATATCAAAGGAGCCTAAGAATCGGAATTTTTTTCGGAACAGATTTCACCTTTTTCTGTTATCGTATAAACAATATTTTTTTGCGTTAATAAATTGATTATTTTGTATTAATAAGTTGGTTTTTTCAAATATTTTAGAACTTAGAATGATTCCTCGACGTTCCTTGATTTTAAATGAGAAAAATGTTATATTCTATAAATTACAGTTTTTATCTGTTCCTGAAAAAAAAAAAACAGACAAAATACAATTATTAAAAAAACGTGTAATTTTTTAATATTACACTATCATTATTGTTATTACAAATGTATAAAATATTCATGATAATTTTCCTGGAAAAAGGAATTTAAGAAAAAATTAGAAAAACGTAAAAAGAAGGAAAGAATTTTTGTATGAGAAACATTGCTGAATATTATTAAAAATATTATACTAAATTAAAATTAAATAACAGAAAAGAAGAAATGACAAATAAAACCAAGAAGAATCGAAAGTAAAACTGTATTTTTTATAATTAAAAACAGAAAATAAATAAAACTATTCAGAGGAAGATTTAAACCTCTTAATCCTTCCTTTAGATACGTTCAAAAGAACAATAATAATCCAATCCATTAATAGTACATTATGTAACATGTGTGTTAAAGTTGTTTATTGTGCGAAGCGAGTGCGACTTATGGGATGGTGCGTGGGGCGCAGGAAGCAGGGGGGGTTCGGGGGGGGGGGCGATTAATTATAATTGTGAGATTATTACAATTTGAAATTATAAATTTAAACGTTATTGTAAGTTGAATGATATTTATAGATACTGTATTGTAGGATATTTGTAGGAGCGCTACCACTGCGTTGCGTTATTTTTAACGTAACGCTTTTGCGTGGGGTTAGAGAAATAACTCAACGGCTTGAGGTATTGGCTATTTACCGCACGCAAAAGCGTTGCGGTATAGGGCGTATTACGTGCACGCGTGAGGAAAATAATATTTTGTTATTTTCAATGTAAACAATGTCCATATATTAATGTATATATGTACTTAGTAAATACTATAAATTATGAATTAAATTTAAATCAAAATGTATTTTCTTGAGTTACATTGATTGATTAAATTGATTGATTATATTAACAATACATTGAAAAACAGTGACGACTTATAGAAATTATTAAATATATCTCAATTTGATTATAATTTGGCACTGTGAATTTAATAGTGTTCTTTACTAAAATCATTTATTCCGTATACATTTTCGTTTAATTCTAGATTAATTTTGCTATTCACCAATCACGGATCATGAAACGATCTGTTCATATCCGATTTCGCGGAGGTAGTGTCTTTAGTCTAATGGTTTGCATCCATCGCCAGCTTCGGAGTTACTCGATATACTCAACCGTAGCGTCGAAGCATGTAACGCGATATCGGTATTATCGACGTCATATTTCAATCTTATCTACTCGATCGAGGTTAAACTAAATCGGGCAGACAGAGACCGTGTTGCTCGACCCGAGCGAGCGGACGTCGTTTACCAAGGAGATTTCAAGCATCGTTGAATACTTTGAGGAATTTATGGGGTCGATCGCTGCGGCGGATATCGCGTAGATAGACTGCAGATAGACTTCGCTTATAAAATTTGCTTCAAGATTTAATCAATGTAATTTTTGTGGTTCCAGTTTTTCTCGTGAAAATAAAATTCGAAGTGGCTGTATTCTCAGCAACTTTGTAAGATACACATCACTTTAAGAATGTATCAACTGTTTTTCGATCAACGATATTTTCGTTCCGTGCAATTAGATCAGATAATTTCGTAAAATTGGACAAAATTGCTCCATGCGTATGTGCATTTCTGCATGTCATTTCTACGTCGCTCTCAGTGGTATCCAACCACTGATTATGCAACCGTATAACTTGTAATTCAGATAGATATATGTAATAAGTAAAAATCAAAGAAAAGATCGACAAGTCTATCGATATAGAAGAAATATAACTTGCGAAAATAGATATATTGTTTATATATTTCCATATTTTTCCATAATTATTTTCTTCCTCCATTTCGGATAATGCGTTCGGATAATAAGCTCGGAAACCATTATATGCGCAGACGTATACATTGAATATTAAAGCGGATAAAGTATTAAAGGGACGCGTTCTTTTACACCGTCCTCGTCCGCTTAATTACGCCTAGTTCAGGCGAAAATTTAACGTATATGCAACACACGCAGACAAATACTTACGGCAATATTGCGCGATGCAAGGGGGCCACTCTCGACTGCACAAACACGCAAATTGCTGGGCAAAACGCTTAAAGTTTAACGGCGCACTTGCAGCGTATCGCGCTATTACTCCCAGCCAAAAATTCCTTCGACCGTACTTTGCGAATACGCGATGTATAACGATAATATGGAGCCCGCGTTTCACGCACGGTTTTTAGTACCAGCCTCTCAGTGTATACTCGCGCGAAGGAGACGCACATGGTGTGCATTTCGCCATGCAGTAAAATCGCATTGTTTTCGATATTGGAGTATGAGAGGAGCGAGCTGAGCCGAGAACACGATAGCGCGAATAGCGCCCTGCTCCACGCGTATGACGCATATAGGTACGCGCGTAACGTGCGTATATACGACGTACTATGAGCGCTATACACTCTACATGTAGAGCAGCTACACAATCCACTATGTAGTACTCCGTTTCATGCTACGCGGCCCGCTGCGTCGTACCCTCTTCTCTTCCGTATTCCCTTGTCCTTGCAGTTTCCTACCGATCTACCACCTCTAGTCTTACGCGCGAACACGAGAATACAAATGCATATATACGGACACATTCTGCCTCACTTGCTCCATTTTATTAATGGATTTGGGTAGAGTGACGAGAGAAGTGCTGGGGGAAAAACGGTGGTAAACGTCGATGGTTCAGCTCTCAAATGTTCCTTCCAGAAAGAAACATTGAACGCCTTATTTGCGATTTTCATCTTTCTTATAGGTATACATTTTCACAAGTAAAAATCATTCACAAAGCGTTTGTGCTTCGAACGATTTCCATAGGATGTCGATCGAGATTAATATCTCAATTTATCGTAGCTTCGATATTTTACGATAGAAATAAAAGATTAAATGGGAAAGCATATGGAAAATAGTCGAAAGGATTAGTTTCGCTCGGATTAACGTTATTTCACGATGATGCATTCGCTCTTTTTATATCAAACGATCTTCGTATCCCTTGGAATAAATACGAAGGATATTCCAGTAAAGCATTCGCAAATTAACCGTTCTCTCAAAGGGCAAGCCGAGGCTTTCAAGGGTTCCCCTTTCGATTCGTCAGTGCAAACCGCCGACAGAGAGCCCGTGGATTCGCGGTTACAACCTCGTTCGTCTTTCGGAAGAGCGACTTTTCATTTGCAAGGGGAAAAGACGAGCTTAACCCATGTCGTTTCGTCTTCGATGCTTTTACGTCGACGTATACTCTGCAGAAACACCCGGGAATATGCAAGTGGAGCGTAAAGCCTCGTACGTTTGCAACAGAGACCGTACCATCCAGGACCTTTAAGACACCTCAGTTTAAAGCGCGTCATATAAAATGTTACAATGTTAAAATATGCTTGATACGAAAAATCGTGTACTTTTGTATTACGTTTAATATATTTTAACGTATACAAATAATAATAACAACTGCGCATATTATTATACTCGCTAAGTAAAGATGGATATTGAATGTAAAAATATCAACTTCCTCTGTTAGTTGTGATATCGATGTTTTTTATTTTTTCATACATGTATGAAATACAATAAAAACAAAGCTATATTGAAACAAAGATGTAGTATACACATAGTCAGATAAGATATAAACAAAATATTGTATAATTGTATAATATATTATAATTATTATATGGAAAGAATAATTTTGAAAAGTTCAAAAATTTAGTTGTACATAAATCTAATAAAAATAATTTCATTAAATCATTAAAATATTTATATAGAAAAATCGAACACGATGAATATGCTGTAAAATATTTCAACATTTTAACAATTACTTAAGTGTCTTACATAATTATTTCAATAGTCTAACAAAATTTTGTATCAATTTGTATGTATGTATGTATCTACATTAAATTCATAATGTTAAAAATTATATCCATAAATTTGAATTATTTTTAAACATTTCCGTAGATCATTACTGCTCCTATCCGATATATCGTTAATTTGAGTAAAACATAGAGTTAAGTAACTTAACTCAAGAAAATTAAATTTGACTCAAATTTAGATTGTTACTAAATGCATACGTTAATATCGACAATGTTTTCTTTGAAACTAATCACATAAATGGATTGATTTACACATTTTGACACAATAAAGCTAAAAATAACAAAATGTTATTCAAGGGATCATCATTGTTTCTTTAATATCTAACAATGTAACTAAATTTTTAATTACTTCAATAAAATTGTTACATATATATTACATTAGTTGTAAATCTTAAATCACGCATAATTAATATAAATTATTATTTCTTGTTACAAATTAAAAAATTTGTAGAATTTGTTTTCACCGTGAACTTTTTGTTGTACATTACAGAAATATTAAAAGTTCTACAAAGCAAGCTTAGTAAGTTGCTTCGTAAATTTTATACATTGCATTATACGTAGATAGAACCAGTGTCTTCAACGCTTTATAAGAGGCTCATATATCGTTCTCGACGTAACAGGATCAATGAAGGAACGGCGAAAGCGCAAGGTACCAGGTATTACGAACAGCGTATGATTTATTAATTATGCGTAGAAAAGTACCGACTTTATACCGATCTTATATTCAGATTCATAATTTGAAGAAACAAGATGGATGTCTATTTTTCAGTATAGAGAATCGCTGATTATAGACCGGGGAAAAGTAGGACGATCGGTATGGTATAAACAATTTGATGCCGAGCCTTATGTAAAGGAGAATTGGCGTTAAATTCCCGGAAATTTACGAGTATTTCGTAGAGAACCATTAATAACGTCGTAACTGCCGGAATCCGGAGTTTTAGTTTGGGAATGTAAGGCGTGTCCGATAAATATTTGAGCGCAACGCGCTGCTCGCTATAACATTCGCAAAGGCAAATATCGAAACTAGGGAAACTCCAACCGTTTCTACCCCCAGATTGCACTGCGTCTTCCTGCGCTATTCGTATCGTACTCCTTGTCCCGTTCCAAAGCCGCCCGCGTCGTGGGAATTCATTTAAATGGTTACGATTGTACCGTCGCAAAAACATTCATTTTAGTATTAAAATTCGTTTGTGTATCTAAGTCTCGCACTATATTGCGATTTAAGAAAAATAATAGGGACCACCGTCACGGTTTTCGAAAGAATTCGATAGAGTGAGAGAAAAGAGAATTATTTGGGATTACACAAAATAGTTACCGTTCGTTCAATGAACGAAGATAGCGATTAGCTTAATTAAAATATAGTTTATAAAAGTTAAAAAAAATATATGTTCAAAACATGTGCAATATAGAAATATCTATTCAGGATAATGCAAGATGCACTGTTAAATATATTTAAAAAACGCTGGTAATATGTTGTGATCCCTTGAGTTAAATAACATTTTGTTTTAACTTCCATGTGTATCAAAATGTATATTAATCCATTCCATTGGTTATTTTTGAAGTAAACAATGTTAGTATTAACGCATATAATACATATTAAAATTAAAATTCGAGTCAAATCTAATATCTTGAGTTAAATTGTTAACTCAAATATTTAACTCCATTGTTTTAGTTAAATTAATAGCATATTGAATACGAGCAGTGATATGTAAGAAAAATGATTAAAAATAATTCAATTAATCAAGTATAATATATAAATAATTATAATATCCGGTACATCTGGAAAAAAGCTAACGATAAATCGTAATCTTAATTTGAAGTTGCCACTGATTTCAATACAAATTCCAACTATCTCAATCCAAGGTGTAACGTCGACCCCCATTTCGGTTACCCTTTATTATTTTAATTTTTAATTTTTATCTGTTTTATATTGTATGTACTATTGTTTTTGTATTTGTAATTTACCTTGGCTCGTTGCCCTTTTTATTAATATTTAAATAATTATAAATTTAACAGCGTATATATGTATGTTGAAGTGTATTAATACATATTTTTTTTCCACGATGCTGGCTGCTTTTAACTGAAAGACCTTTTGTATTACGCATGCATTCTTTACAAGCGTATTTAATAAGTCAAAGAATGCAATGAGTTTGAGATATTTGCGGTCGTTTAGACTTTATCGATAAAAATGCGTTGAAAGCGATCTTCCACTCGTGCACCCACGATTCGCGTAACAATGCGGAATTATTTACAACGTAATCCCGCATTATTCCCGGTAAGCGTCGGGGATCGCGTAAAACAGCGTAATACGGATTAATGTTATGCGCGTGGTCGGTTTAATGCTAGGCGCTACACTCGTTACGTATTCTTGCAACAACGACTAGAGCCCACCGAGTAAACTCATGCGGTAAACCACGTCTCAGATTTGTACAAGCGATTCTCTATAGCCGTCTGGTTGTTGCCTGCGGGATAAATTGCACGGCGGTAGAAGAAATATCGTAGGAAACTGCTTTGAAAGAAGTTATTTATCCTTGTTTCATAATAAAAGATAAGTTGGACGATATAAAGTCACGGTACAGCATGTTTCGTGAGGTTCGCGCCTTCAAAACTTAAGATCATATTCTCTGATGAATTTTACAACGATATTTGTGGAACAGAAATAGTTGGATATCACTTTTTGTCTCATTTATACTTACAAATTTTAATATTAAATAAAGTTTTAATTAAATCTCTTATTTAGTTGTAAGAGATTGTATTATAATTTATTTGAAATTTACTGAAAAACAATACTTTGTTGTTTTTACAGGTTTATATGTTGCAAGATATGCAAAGATAATATTGATTAAAATATTTAATTTTAAATAGCTGAAGTAAATTTATACTTGTAAATCGATATATATATATATGTATATTTCATGATTTTACATTCATAATCCACAAAGCTGAAATGCGTTACATGAATATTTCTATTTAACGTCTATTTTCTCAAGATAAATGTTTCTAGGTGTTACAATTAGGAAATGGTTCACAGTACCATCGATTTTCTGATCAATAATCTATTCGAGCTAGCCTAAAGGAACCCCATCATTATACCATTTATCCTCCCACGTAAAGCACCACGTTTCTTCGATAGATACAACGGCACACACTCTCGACCGAATCTTGGGTCGTATCTTCGATCGTACCTCCGGCTGTGCTCTAAAAGCCACGCGAGCAAATCGAGTGTCACCCATTTACGGGCTGCAGCTCTGTGGAAACGCTTAATTTACCGCCGGTGCGATCCTGAACGTTCGAGTGGTCCGGCAATACCGATAAATCACCGACTCGCGATTTGTCGCGCGTTCAAGAGGAAACCGATTCTACGACGAGATAGAGAAAAAATGAAAAAATGTAAACGCGATTAATATATGAAAGCATATAAGTATCGAGAGCTGTCATCCTTCTAGAATGAAGATTCATCTGTTTAACTCATCTCTTGAATGAAAGAAGTTTTAAAGATGTGCGCTACTCTCTGTTTGATGATTAGAACTCATTGGCTATTATTATCTGACGGCAAGTATAATTCGACGCATTATACTTAAAATAATTCAACATATTGTATTCAGAAATTAATAAATGTATTCATTAAATGATATTGTCGCGTATATATTTTCTCTTTCGATGTATCTATAGAATTCGACTATATTAACACAAACGCAAAAATGTAGTTAATTACCATAATGTCGTTCGCCTGTTAACTCGAAACCCCCTCCGTTGCACGCGTGTTCCTATTACGAAAACTCGAGAAAGGATCGGCAGTTTCGGGTTGCGAGACACACCGACAGGTAATTACTACCGGCTAATTACTACGGCACACTTTAATTAATGCGGTATTTCGTTCTGCGCTACCGATACGACACGCGATTAAACGCACGGCTTACTGTGAATGAATAAGTAACGCGAAGCGCATCATCTAACAAATTGGTTTTTTGTACGCTCGGCATAACGGGCATATTAAATATGTATTTGTTGAAATGCACGTAATTTCTGTATGTTATTTAAATTCATGGCTTTCATTCAAATCTTTTTAATAAATATACCTAGGAATGAGAGAGAGAGAGAGAGAGAGAGAGAGAGAGAGAGAGAGAGAGAGAGAGAGAGAG
>NW_017277017.1:2277468-2300541 GCF_001594065.2 Cyphomyrmex costatus
AGAGAGAGAGAGAGAGAGAGAGAGAGAGAGAGAGAGAGAGAGACAGGCGAAATAAAATATCTAGGACAAAAATCGGTCAGTAAAGTTGCTTGCTGGGCGAACGAGAGCAGAGCCTTTGATCCTTTTCGTTGGTTGCAATTTAAAGGCGAAGGAGCAATTGGTAGCACAGAACTGGTTCGTTCTTATCATGAGAAGCACCCTCTTATCGATCACTCGCTCGTATATAACCGCGCATATCTGGCCAGCAACCACTTTCAGCGATCGACTTGTCCGGTCTAGGAAAAAAATATACGGGCATTTGGACAGACAGATTTCAACACATTCCTACAGATATATATATATATATTTATATATGGTAATTTACCTGCCTATTACTCATTCCGCATTTTATCGTCATTTGAAACTGTCTGGCTTTAACGTTTGCATGCGAACACATCTGATTTATATGAGAAACAAATTATACTTTGGAAAAGTGTCGATACGTAGCGATGACTTTATCTAGCGTATAATTTGCAATTGACTTTGCTCGGCGGAAATTCAATTTGTGGTGTAATTAAAACCCGGTTTAACGCGGAAAGCAAACGAGCAAAACTAACGCGAGACGATTAGGCCGATAACATAGTAAATAAATGCCGTGTATAGCGTGTATAAGGGATATATCTCTTTTTATATACACATATTTATTGAGAAATATCGACTCTGCGTTACATTTACTCGCGTGTATTGCGTCCGCTCTAACTGCTTATAACTGTTCAATTTCCTACAGTAAATAGGCGAGATAATTAAGCCTCGCGGTTAAACAAAGTATTTCCGATATCAATCGACAACTTTTAATAACATTTAGAAGTAAAATTTATTACAAAATTACCGACAAAATCAATGTAAAAATTAATAAAACTTAATATTTAAAAGTATTATTTTTTGAAAACATCTGAAACATAAATTTTATTACTTTCCGTTTTGATCTTGTCTTGAACTCTACTTCTAAATAGGTATTATGTGAAATAAATTGCTGAAAGCAATCGATTGGCATTGGAAAAAACGTTTTATTCTTCAAAGATTTTAATAAATTATTTTGTTTAAAAATATCTCTATTAAAATTGTTATAAATTAAAATTATATAATACATATATTGTGTACACAATAAAATAAGAATAAGTTGAATAAAAAATATCAAACAAATTACACTAGTTTATTTTGCAAAAGATTACTTTAAACTAAACAAGGATTTTTTTAAATAGATTTTTAAATATTGAAAACGATATCATAAGTTAAATTACACCAACATAAAATTATACAAGCATTTTTTTTTTTATAAAAAAATCAAATATTATAGAGAATCATTTTTGCACTTTAACTTCAATTATTTCGAAAACCTGACGTGCTGGCAAAAGCTTACGATATCGTTTTCAGTATAAAAAAATCCACAAGAGAAACACGTTGTTTGGCCCAAAGTAATTAAAGAACTTTTTTTGTAGACTAGTGTTATATTAGCGTTCTAAAAATTATTAGTTTCAAAAATACCGATGAATTAATATTCGCTTCTAACTGACTTTATCTAAAATTCTGAATTTTCTGCTGGCTTTTTTCATCAGTTTTTATTCCCGAAACAAGCTTCATTTCGTTACGATTCAACGTTAACGATATCAGTGGCCCGAAATATCCCTACCATTCTAGCAAATACTATTTCATTACGTTTAATACACTTTTATTCGCGACGGCCGATGGTTACGATCGCGTTAACGCACGTATTAGCTCCCTCGGGCTTGGGAGGGCCGTTCGTCGTTCGGGAATTCAACCAGCGGGGTGCGCGATCGCGTGCAAAAATCTTTCGCTTGGTCGCGTGCCCGTACGTGGAGCTAGCCGCTCCTGTCCAACTTTCCAGAAACTCGTCTCTGCATCGAGTGCAGCAAGAATGGGTGCAGTAACCTGTATACACCACAGAGGCATCCCCTTTGCGTGGATAGATTTCAGGATAGTGCAGGGACGCGCCCATTTCCGGCGATATCGGTTAGGCAGCTCGTCAAAAATTTTTTAATCGATTCTGTTGCGCTTTTTATGATAATAAAAAAAATATAAAGAAGGCTAGAAATTAAAGTAGTTTTACATCAAACATTCTTTTATAACAGCTCTCTCTTAGTAATTTCTTTTATTCTATTTAAAATTTAGTTCTAAGAATAAAAACTTCAATAAATCATCTTGATCTTTGGAACAATAATATTTTAATTAAATAATTTAAATAATCTCTATAACATCACATATATCGAGATGTATTAAATTATTTTTAATTATAATTATATTTAAATATGAATTTATTGTGTTCACTTGCGCCATAATTTTTTATTAATTTAAATGCATTTACAAGCACGGTGCTAGGATACTTGGCGCTCCCCGCGAATTTTAAATTAGCGTCGTTCATGTAGGGTTTCTAATTAGTTATCTAATTTCAAATCTACAACTTACAGCCCAAAACTAGTGAACATTCTGAGAATCTTTTTTTGTTATCCGACGATATGGGAAACAGAACGGATGTGTCGTTTATTCTTTGTATAGTATCTCAATTCTTTTATCTGAATATTGGAGAAAGTGTTTCTATTTATCAAACTCTTAGTTCTTTCGTGTTATATAATTGTCATTTTCAATTTGAAAAATTAAATACAAAAAATAAGAAAGTTA
Source organism: Cyphomyrmex costatus (assembly GCF_001594065.2). Taxonomy (NCBI): domain Eukaryota; kingdom Metazoa; phylum Arthropoda; class Insecta; order Hymenoptera; family Formicidae; genus Cyphomyrmex; species Cyphomyrmex costatus. Next base: position 2,280,145 of record NW_017277017.1, read on the forward strand.
CTCTATGCACCAATGCATTTACAGGATATTTGAGAAATAATGAAAAATTCTGTCGCATAGAGGCAGAATGGACTAAACTGAGAAGAAAAATCCTCTACCATTTTACTATTTTCGCAATAATTAACGAAATGTTAATTTATAAAAATATCCAAATTCGCCTGGCCCACCATCAAATGCAAGCGCAAGGCTGGATACGACCGCCCAGAGAGGAGCGCCACGCGCATTCGCTATCGCTAAGCACGCGTTGTTTATAACAAGTGGCAATGATCGTATTCAGCCGCGCGCTTGCATTTGATGGTGAGAGCCGGATGAATTTGGATATTTTTATAAATTAATATTTCGTTAACTATTGCGAAATGGTAGAGGACTTTTCTTCACAGTTTAGTCTATTCTATCCCTATGTGACAGAATTTTTCATTACTTCTCAAACATCTCTCTGTATATCTCTACCCGAATTTCGTGAAACAATCATTTTAAAAAAACGACAGATATTGTATAAAGGAAGAAAAAAAGAAGATTGTGAAAATCGAAAGACACTTCGTATACAATGGACATACACTCGATATTACTAAAATTGAGATTTTTTTTAGGAATTTTGGAATGCAATATAATAGGGTTACGAATCATAATTATTTACTTTATAATGCTGCACAGTTCAATCATTCACGACTTTTATGTATTTTGCAATTTTTATTGAAAGAAATGTATTTCAATCTCATTTAGTACAATATAAGTATGCGGTGTTAGGCACCCCTAAAACATGGCGCCCCCTCCCGCCGTGCTGAACTCGTTTATCGTGTTCCGCCGACCCTATGCATTTATATATTACTCTTTCGATTTAAGAATGTGAAAAATCAAATAAGTAGTTAGGTCTAATAATTTAAATAAAAAATATAATAAAATGTCAAGTAAGTTTGTATAATTTATCAATAATGCTTTTATTTATACGAGATTGCGCGCTTAATGTATAACTAATGTTGAAAGTAATGTGTGAATAATCGTCGAATTGCATTAATTAATTGATAATTCCATTTTAATAATTTATTAAAATCCCATCGTTTTTATTCTCTTGAGAATTAAAATATAAAATTGGTACAAAATAATAACAAATTAATTTAAATATACGTATATTATAAGTGACAATATAATATATATATTTTTCATAAATTTTAAGCAAAGTCTATTTTCAGAGCGGTATTAATTTTATTTTAATAATTAACCGACAATATTTAAACCAGCTTAGACCACTGCGGCATTGTCTCATTCGATTTGAAATTTAGCGGTCCAATAAAAATTGGTATTGTTTATTTACGTTGCCTAAACAGACGTTGTACTTATATGTATTGCGAAGAATATTATTAAGGCCTCGATAGTTTAAACTTCTAAAGACTTATTGTTAGAATGCTCGCACGGAATGCCAGAGATCCGGGTTCAACTCCCGGCTGAGGTAATATTTTTCGCAATGAAAAATCAATTATTTACAGTTTTAGGTTATTCAACATTATTAAGATTTATATAAAACAGCATAAACAGCAATAATCGTTAAATAATCGTTAGTTAATTTAACTCGTGATAGTACTGCGATAGTTTATATAATGCATTGCAAACTGATCATAATAAATAAATAATCTTGCAGTCATTAGAAATATTAAAGTCTTAACTATAAAACAACATCAAGATCATTTCACTAATTTTTATACGCGAAATTATTGACGATTATATTAATTATTTTACCAATATTTTTTGAGCTAGAAGAAAAAAATTGCGCGTGCGTTTTTCTAGGTGGCATTTCAAAAGATATAACGTGTTGCTCGTTTTAGGAAAGAATAAATAGCGTACTTATCACATCAAATATACATGTATTGTGTTACGTTATGCGTAAGTGCTTTCTCTCGTTTTGAATTTTTTAAATGTTAAACTCGATGAAAAGTCGATGTATTGTCATACGACAAAACTAATCTTCTGCATTTTGCGTTGCGCGGCTATTTTGAATACATATGCTATATTATCATGATATTTACATGATATTTACATGATATTTACATGAACAATGGATAAAGAAAAAAAATATTAAATTTTAGATATATATATAAAGCGAAACGGTTAACAGATGTATAAAAAAATATACATTTAAAATATAAAAAATAGAGCATTCTCATTCATCATTTAGAAACTCTAATTGTAACTATTTGTAAATGTCATTCAAAAAAAATATTAAACACTTAAAAATTATAATAAGCATTATAAATCTTCGAAATTTATTGAATAATTTTTAAATAATGATTCGTAAGCCTATTGAAACAAGATATTCATCAAAGTAATTATTTAACACAAATCATATTTTTGATACGAGAATAAAAGCAACGAATGCGAATTTTACAAATTATTATTTTATTAATTAATATTAAGTCAACACACACACAAATTTACTTCTTCATTATCATAACATATTTTATTTTTGATATATGATAAATTTTTTTAATGAGCAATTGTGTTACTGACTAATTAAACTAATTCTCCAAATAGCGATGCTAATAGACACATGTGTACAACAAACAGTTCCTGATCGCGCATCATTAGTGAAATTATTGGTTCATTAGGGATTCAATCATGTTCGCGGCTGAAGATGTAGATATGTAGGTCTTGTTTAACTCGAGACAATTACGAAATAGAATGGGTACTTCTCTCTCGAGGGAAGAGCGGTCAATTCTGCTCGCGACTACTGGATTTACGATGGTACTGCAAGTTATAACCCGACTCCAAGTTAGATAATGGTAGTATCGATATCGTAACGCTTAGCAGCCACGATTGCTCATTAGATACGTGACCCTACGTCTATGACGTCTCTGGTGTCCATGACGTTTGCGGCGTCTATAATATCAACGACGTATATCGATCAAAGTACTGTGTAGTCGAATTGTTCTGTAGATAACAGCTACGCCAGGACACGTACTACGGTACTATAATATATTAATTACCCAAACAATAAAATCTAAAATTGTAAGACGTCTTTAAATCGTCTTTTAGATGTAAAGAAACGTTTTATAACCCGAATTTAGACACTTTTTGTTGTTGGGTATATACACGAAAAACTCCTGCATATGTGTATGTGTGTATGTGCATATAAAAATGTAATATAATATTTAAAAATATATCTCTATAAAAATAAAATACATATACATTTATAGAAATGTCTTTTATGCTGTATTTCTATCTATTCTCCTCGACAGCCTCGTTAACGATAATGTTAGCAACATATAGTTACTTCGATATGCGTGCCCAGCGTATCCTATCGCATGTTAACATATCATCGAAATCTCAATATATTCTACACTATAATTTGTCAAATAATTTAAAATTGAATCTATAAGATCGAGAGAATACCAAATATAATAGATAGTAAAAGCTGCCTATCACTTAATCACGTTGCGCCAAATTTTTATATTCCGTAAAATGTAAAATAACGTTAACAAATCAAAAATAAAATTTCATTACCAAACTATGTTATTGTTATAGTTACCAAAAAAAAAGAAAAAGATAATACCGTTACAGTCCGAACAAGAAAAATAACTCGTAATTGTAACAGTGTTACAAGTAACATTTTTCTTACAATCCCTATTTTTATATTTTATAAATATATAAATATATATGTATCAAAATTTTTCTTTTATTATTATCGAGACAAATGCGTAGATTTCGATTTTATTCAAGTTTTTTATTACACCTTAAAGATATGCACAGGAAATTTTACACTGTTTCTTTGAATTTCACGAAACATAAACTCAGAATCCTATTCTTTTTACTCAAGACGGTCAAGACGATATTTTTAAATTTTTTTTATTTTCTGAACTCACACAAAAAGATATGATCGAAAGAAAACGTCATAATGCTGATTTCTAGCACAATCTTTTGTGAGAGAATTTAAATTTTCATTCGCCGACATCGAATAGAGCGTTGAATAAAAACGCGCATCCTTATCGATATGCGAACGAAGATTGTATATGCGTTTTCATCGAGAATAAGCGGAAACGCGGAGAAAAGAGAGAGAGAGAGAGAGAGAAAGAAACTGAGCCAAGTATGGCAAATTTTGCATAACCCGAAGATATGTCTCTCGTACGTCTTCTGGTGCATAATTCATGCATCAAAGTACATACTTCGAAGCAGAGGCGGCTCTTATAAGCCCGAGGCTTTCTCGAATTCTTAAGCTTTCTCGGGGAGTTGCGAGTTGTTACTGATCTCTCCTCGAGCGGGAGTTATGCCATCACGCTTCATCGGCTGACTATATTATCGACTCTAGTTTGACGCCCAAGCTGATTTCGTTCTGGGCACGATCTAAATTTCTTCTCGGTGCCATGCGAGCGATGCTCTATAGTGGATTTAGCATATGCGACAAACTTGCCATCTTAGAGAAGAATCATTATGTTAATCTCCATGAAATTTGAATTTTGCTTATCTCGCTATCACACGCTATAGATTTATCATGTCACATATTTTGTATCAACGAAAAATATAAATATGTAGAAATAGAAATTATAATTTGGTAATAAAAATATTTCATATAATATAAGATACTCATATATAGAGCGTTCTAAAATTCGCGATTCAAAGTACTATCGGCAACCAAGTTCTCAAAAGTTATCTCAAAAACTTTTACTTAAAACAAAAGTTTACAAATAATTGCCTCGGTAGTCTAATTGTGACACTCGCTCGGCAAACAAAAGATCCGAATTCGATTCCCGACTGAAGTAATATTTTTCGCAATAAATTATTCGCAGCTTTCAGATTACATATGATAATTAATATTTTCGTTAAAAGATTCTGACTAACATTAAAAATTATTAAACTGCTTGAAAAATTTAATAAATGATATTTCTATTCTGGTTCTGCTCATAAATGTGTTTTCAGTCCAGAGAAGCATTTCGACGCGCAAAATTAGAATGTAGATAGTATATATAAATTCACACAAGAAATACTATTTTAAGCGCTAAAATTTGCTTTGATCAAATTTAGATATTTAAATTAAAATTTGATTTATTCAGTCTAATTGTGACTTCATATTATTAATAAATGATTTTTTTTACTTAATTTTTCGAAAATATTTTTGCTAAATTATTATGATTCGTAAATTTTGGGACACTATTTTATGGTAAATTTAGAAAATTATGCTATGAAAATAATAATTAAATTTTATTATTAAATAATGTTATATATATGTATATATAATATACACACACTGAAAAAAATTTAATAAATCTTAATATATATTAATATATATTTCTTTTAATAGTGCCAAGTAAACTTACAGTAAATAAATATTTATTCACAATAAAAAAAATTATATTATACTTGAATCAAATTAATGGTTTTTGTACCAAAAAATGTACGCTTAAAATTTTATAGTAAGTATACTTAGAAATACTCAAACAAATATTCATTAAAATATTCATTAAAATTTAGTATTTTTTCAGTGCATATATATGTATATCTTAAACGTATATTTATATATGTACATTATATACATAAGTATATGTATAATATATATACATATATATGTGTACCATTCTTAAAATGGCGTAAACACCTACAATCTAAAAATAAAGAAATATAAGCGTAATTCCGTCCTATAACAGCTTAGTCTAAAAAGACACAGTGTCGACTTTATAGATGCGCCAAGATATATGCACGAGTATGTCATCGAAGGTGGGGTGCGTCGAGAACCAGGTTTTGCATAACTCGAAGATACGTTTCTCTCGTGTGTCGCCTGGTCCATAATTCATATACTATACATACTTCAGGACGCTCTTATAAGCTAGCGGGGTGTAAGCTTCTCCCGCGCGAGTTCTTCGATTCTTAAGCTTCTTGCAAAGTTACGGGTAGTTACTGATCTCTTCCCCATCTCTGTTCCATGTCGCGTGCGAGAATTGCTCGAGGCGGGTACTGTTGTGGCCGACTACATTATCAACTCCAGTTTGACAGTTGAGCTGATAGTTTCAAGTAAGTATGCGCTCGACTCGGACTCGCGGTTGAACTGCAGCTGCTGCTTCTGCTGCTGGTAGTGGTATCGAGAGGAAGAGAAGATATATATGTCAACTTGGAACATGAAACAAACCAACGGTTTCACTGGACTGCTGTAGCTACGACCAATGCGTTGTATACGTTCCTCCATATCAGAATATATACATACGATCGGCAGAGCTATGCAATCAATGGTAAACCACACAACTCAATGTCGGTCTCGTGTTTGTTTCATGCGCAAGTAATTGTGACAGTCGGCATGCACGAACTTTGCAGTGTTAACGCTGCACCAGTATAACTCAAGATTGCAGTGATTCGCGGTTGCTTCATCATGTACCTACTCTACTGAAACCACTTAAGACAACACGCCACGAAGTAACAAGCAAAAGGGGTACATTATTATTCAGAAATTAGGGGGTAGAAATCAAGACAATCGTGGGAAATTAATTAAGCGGAATAATTAGCTCAATATAACGTTCAATTGAACATAAAAATCTTATTTAAAAAAAGTCATGTACAAGAAAAGTTAAATATTAAAGAAACATAGATTTTTCGCAAAATTCAACATTTTAATGAATGGTTAGAAAAAAAATAAAAGAGAGACATTGTTATTTTTTACAGCTCTTTTTTTACTGTAATTGAAAGTGCAGATGCAATCTCGCGAAGGGGATCCATTGAAAATTACGCGCGCAATCAATCAGTTACAACAATCGTCGCAAATGATCGCTCGACAAAGTCATCGCGCTCGATACAAGCGGATTATCGAATTCGCTAGCGGCGGAAAATACGTGGTACACCGCAATGCCCGGGCCGTAATTTACCGTTTTCATGTTTCCCGATAGTCATCCAACCTGTCAACCACGTGCCAACTTTCTACCAAGCGTTTCTCATGATTTTTCATAAAATTCGTAATTACCGATGATAACAGCTTTTATCTTAATAACTTCCGACCTAGACGACAGGGTGAGAACTTCTGAAAAAATATATCTTCTGATAACTGTGTAAAAGTGTAATAGCGATGTGATAATCCGCTTTTTTAGGTGTCCAAAATATTAAAGTATATATATATATATACGTGTTGCGAATGTAGTTGCTAATCGATGCTGTAGCACAATAATGAAAACATATCAGTTTACGTCACTTTAGAAAATGGATTAATGCGCGTGTAATTTAATGTATTATACTGTTTCAGTTTCCTGTATAAAGTATAATTACCGTGTTTAGTTAACACTCATGACATAACGAGGTATAATATGAAATTATCATCTCCCGCGACGATCCTGCATTTGATTGAAAATCACTCTGATATCAGAGATACTTAAACACCTCACCTAAGCAAATTAGCTTAATATCCCAATGGAATCAAGGTTATCGTAACTTCCTGCGAACTATATTCCCAGGTGAAGGAAAGTTGCTTATCATAGAGCCGACACTCGATCGAGGTGCACGACGCTCCATTATTTCTGTCGTAACAAGCCGCTCTACCAGGATTTCCCTAATCCTCTTTAAACATCAACGGTATTAAATGTGATTAATTATCTTGACATCCACGTAAAAGCAAACGAGTTTAAAACCAGATAAAAAATCACCGTGTACGGTCTTAATGGGGTGCTGTTAAGTACACAGAATCTAGGTAATTAAAACTAGTGTTTATTAACGTCCAAATAAGAATAAAATAATATTTAATGCGCTTTTGTATAAAGTGTACATTAAAGAAGTCGTGCGCTTTTGGCTATTTTTAATCTTCTTGCGTGTTTCTTTGGTAAAGTATAACTTCTCTGCTCGCATTTCGGCCACATAAAATTGTTTTTTTGCTTTTATTTTTCCTACTTTCGTACTTTAAGTAGTGACAGTAATTTGTTAGTTAGATGAAGTTTTAAACATGTTTACATAATTAAGCAGTGCATGAAATGTATTGAAATCAATTTTATTATTATAACAGAATGCCTGGATTTTGGGATCACTTTATCATAGTTAATATTCTACTAACTATGGTTAAAAGCCTTCTCTTGTACAATAGATCTGTATATTTTATTCTTTTTATATTTTTAAAAATTATATATTATATGTATATATACATATAATTAAAACACAAATCTTTCAAAATGAAAATAAAATCAATCGTAATGCCAAGGTGTATCATTCTTTTTTCCCATGGTACCTTCAATCTATCCTCTATTGCGTTGCAGCAGTGACAAAAATTTTCAACGATAACATTGGGGATTGGAAATTAGATTCGACCTGAGCGTTTAAAAAGATAATAATGATGGTTGGGGCCTCAGACCAGCGCGACGGGCGGACGAAAACGTTGAAGCGGCAAAAATGGGGCGAGGAAATCGTCCGGTATTCTTCGAATTGTTCAAGATTACGTTCTGCAGCTCGTGCAGTTTCTACAGCTCCGTGGGCTTGATAAATGCTCGGGAAAAAAGGGCGACGCGCCGGGATCTTTAATTTTTCACGAGGAAGGACCGGGCTGCGCTGAATACAGTAGCCGAATGGGGCTCGACAGGGCGCAAAGAAACGCGTCGATTTCTGTATAAATCTCGTTAATGATCGAGCATCGATTTCGCGCCAGCTTGCAACGTCGACAATGCGACGCGATGATTTATCGGTCGCATTGATACCTTCCTCCGTCAGGAATGACTTCGGCAGCACGACTTGCGAATGGCAGTAATTTCAAATTACTTCAACAAGTTATAAAATGGCGTTAACGAATGTTTCAAGAAAACGTAATCATCTATAAAGCGATTAATTTGAACGTATCAAATCACTGTGATTCAAAATAACTCTAACAATTTCTCGATGCGCGGAACGTTCCGACATGCGCAACAAATTAATTCGTGCAATATTCATCTCAATTTTTCGCGCAATTTATCACGCTTTCCACGTTCCCGGCCATCCGAGAGAACGAATAACGACGACGCGCGAGAAGAAGAATGCGCAGCGAAAAGTCGACGAGCGGGCAGAATAGAAAAATTCGAGATAAAATGCCTTAAAGTCCGGCAAGTCCGATGGTAGAGAAGTGTCGAAAATAATGGAACAGAAGGTGCTCGCGGTCCAATCGAAACAACAATTTACCAGCGACCGCTTTTATCTATAATAGCGCCGGACGGAAACGCCGATAGAACGTGAAAGAAGGTAGTTCTATCGGTCTCCTGACCCCAGCGGTCGGAGATTCCCTGGGCTTCCTTCCGGTACAAACGGATGGACGACACAGAATTACTCGGGGCTACCCTCCTAAACAGGGAAGAACAGGCAGCGAGAGATCGATGTTGAGAAACAGCACTAGTCTCGCGTGCTTTCAAAGTATTTACTTTCGCATCAGCTTTGGTGCGCATGTACGAAGAAATAGGACTACGTCCTATGGACACGTGTATACAGTGTATGTACGTGGATCACGTCCGCAACGTTTCGATTCAAAGACGTGATACGCGACGATAGTATTAAAATAAACCAGTGTCCCTTCTAAGAAGCATTGAATGATGGGATGACATCCATGTAGCATGAAAAGGAGAGAAATAGATATCATAGAAGACGCGCGCTTCGTTTAACCGAATGGGAGCGTTGGACGATAGCCAAGTGGGTATCACATGGATGTTAGATATCCTTTTGAATGTCAGTTATGAGTCTTTCAAATTGTACCAAAGCTACACAATGGTTTCATCTTTTCTCTGCTTCTCTCTCTTTTATAAATACGCGCAGCCGAAAACTAAAAGGAAGAGACGTCGGACGAACATGTCCTTGTATCTCGTAACTCCTCTCTCTTTATCTTCCTCCGTTCTTTTCTTACTTTCTGTTCCGTGAGTCCTTTAAAAAAAAAAAAAAATTCATCTGTTCTCGGTTGTACAATTTCGACTTCTGGCAGTTTAACATACGGCTTGTAATTAAAAATTTATACATGGAAAGAACAATCTTGTTAAAGTATTTGAAAATTTAAGGTCATATATAGCTGTACAGATCTGAAAAATAATTTTGTTAGACCATTAAAATAATCATGTAGAAAACTCAAACATGATGAGCAATGCTTCAGTAACCTATGTATATAATTTTTTATTTCGATGATCCTACAACGTTATTTTTAGGTTTGTCTAACTAAATTTGCAGGTATTAGAGGAAATCCATTCTTTAATGTACGAACGCGGGAGTGAAATATAATTAAAATCTTTAATATTAATTTTATTGCAACAAGCAAATATTATAGAGATAAATTTAAGAATAAAATTTGTTTACAAAGATTGCATTTTAATAAACAAAATCATGACATTATTCTCAAGTTTTTAGTAACTCGAGATATTGTAGACATGTAAATTATAACAGTCTAGAGAAGAAATATGTCGACTACTAACACAATAATTTATGTACAAGTAATGACATTTTTATGATGGCGAATCGAAAGGATTTATGTCATTCAATCTACTAAATCGCATGATCGGGCCGTTAAAGTTTTACGACGATGCGTGTTACGCTTATGGGACGTCCGCGAGTGCGGACAGAGAATCGACCGGCGAAATTCGCTCTAATAGATTCCATTACGCGTCTCTTTCGGCGTTTGATTCGATTTCGCAAATTTATTTTCGGTGGCGCGGACGAACGCGATAGCACGAGGCACGTACAGCTCGTTAAGCGCGGCGATATTTTCGATTCTCTCGCTTCCTGGCCGCGTTTCGGACCAGTCGCCAAACCCGCCTCTACCAATTTCCTGACTCGCGATACATTTGGAACATCAGGAAACAGTTATGAAACTATGTTCCGGCTTATCGAGACCACGCTTTGCTGCGTTTAAAGTGCAAGAGCAATTTTCTAAGTCATCAATTATTTTGACGACAAAAGCATCCATTTAGTCGATAAAATTTGCACATAGAAAAAAATGACAAATAGAACATTGGAATGAATAATTGGGATGAACAAGAATAATAAATTTCGTAATACACCGATTTAGAAATTTAAAAGGATCGAATTTTATATAATACCTACAAATGGAATTGAATGTGTTATGCAAACCGTGTGAATAGAAAAGAGACAAACAGTGACAATTTTTGTAGTTCATAGTATTACTTCTATAATGTTAATGCTGCAATAGAACGAATCGAACTTACCACTAATAAAAATAAAGTACATTACTGCTAAAAAAAATTATTATCGGTAATCGCGGCAAGACTTCGATTTCACGCCGAAAACTTATCGCGTTTTTAGAAACGATTGATTTCTTCTCCTTCGACATCAAACGCTCTTCGCACTCCACGCAAAAATCTCCCATTTAACTCTCTTTTCGTTCTCTCTTTTTTTCTTTCTCTAACTGTCGACCGTATACAGGATGTACGTTCCACATTTTCCTTTTTTTTTAGCCAGCGGGCATATGTCGATATCGGGAACGTGAATGGCACTGCGTTTCAAAGACCTGTGAAAAAAAAGCGAAAGCTCAACCTGGTGAACGACGATTAACGAGCCGTTCTGTCGAATACAATCACCATAAGAGCGTTTCCTATAGAAAATGCGACTGTAACGTCGCGCTGTCTGGTTCGTCTATAATGTCTATATGTCGCATCGATGAATTTCTTTTCCCAGCATTCAAATGTGAACGACTTTTACGCGCGGATTGTAGCGATGTCATTATCAAGCGTTACAAGAATTGTGTGCAATTACCATAAGCATTGGTTCGCTTTTGATTTAGTCATATCAGTAAACGTAAACGGTAAAAGTAAACATTTTCACATAAATTTTTAAAAAATTATATTAGTTTAGAACAATAAGATAATTTAAACAAATATGTCAGATATACATAAGTAAAAAGAAAATAATTTTATATTATATTTATCATATTATTTTACTTATTTTAGTTTTTACTTATTATTTTACTTATTATTATATTATGTTATAAAATGTAGGTATACAATATAGTTATATATGTACAAGTATATCTGTGTATGTAAAATATTAAGAGAAAAAAAGTAAAAAGATTTAAATGTTCTTCAAAAATATATTTTTAATTATTTTTATTCAACATATTTTAAAAGTCTCGAATTTTCAGCTTAAATACGGTTTTCATATATGATATATATTTATACTTCATTTTATTAAAAGATCACTTAATTAACCAATTCATTAAAATTAAAAGTAATTCTGTATTTTTTTTATTAAAAAAAAACTTAAAATTATTATCCTAGTAACATCATATATTAATTTTTTATACTTTTGCGAATATATAATTACAATAAATACGTGTTATAAGTACGTAATACATACCGGAACTTTTATTACATGTTTATACGAGAATACGTAACAAAGAGAGCGAATCATTGGCATGCGGCCAGATCTAAGGATGAAGGGGAGAAAGGTTAACAAGACGATAATTAAATTTCCATCACAAAGAGAAACATGGCTCAAATATACGTTGCTCTTCTTTCACGAACACGGATTCGTGGTTAGCGAATCTTCGACAGAGGGTTAGGTGACGTGGCCACAGAGAAAAGAGGAAGGGCTTTGCAGGTCGGTATCTGGTGCCAAGTAGCGCATACGTACATCGACTACTAACGACAATCTGCTTTGAACCGGAGCTGTAACTTCTCGCGCGCAAAGCACGCCCGCTTCGAGGCCAGTACTCTGGGCGACATATGGCACTCACCAAGAATGCCTGGATTTCCACGACCTGTGTGAGATAATCGTCCACCCGCTCGACTGCACGCTGCAAATACAAAGCAGCTGCATTCGCATGGATAACTTCGACGTCGTAATGCCCGCCTGTCGCGACGTCGTTTATTGTGAGTCGCGTTTTCTCCACATGCAGGAAGCGTCGAAATAAAAATTGGCAAGCAATTGTCAACTTTTATATAAAGTACACGAGTTTTATCGAGGAGTTTAGACACTGCTATTTTCATGTGTTTAAATGGTCCAGAATATCTTTAAAATATTATTTCTATATTTGATTGACGGAACACGTTGCGCTTTTATTTTTTGGAACATATAATTAAATATATTTTGTTCTTTTTTTTAATAAAATATAAATCACATGATAGTTTACAATTTGGATATATGTTACACGAATTGCCAATCACTCGCTGGTTAAATTAAATGCCGTTAATATTGACTCTGGAATCCATAATAAACGTAATAAACGTTCTCGTGGTTATTTACGCAATCATTTTCACGTATCGAAAGTAATTAGTTCAAATCGAGTTGGACTTGGCAATTCTAAACTGCAAAATGTTCAATAATAGATATATTCGAAATTGAAATGTCAAAGGGAGTCCTGCAATTTTATTCGGCAATAAATCCGCTGAGTTACCTCGAATTGCTTAATGTATCGTGAAGCTTAACGACAGTAATTTGTACGTGTTTCCAGTTATCAATTTTTAACAACATGCGATTCAATTGCGCGAAACGCGATTCCACTGCGTGTCCGTGCGGAAAATAAACGCGCGGAAATTATATCGAGTTCCGATCGCGGAGATAAAAGATTTGTCGTTATCTCATTGCTCTTACGTGACCCGAAGCCACGGAAACGATCGCTGAAACGTAAAATTCCGAGGCAGCGCGACGCGAGAGAAACGAGACTACTACTCAGGATCGCCCTCTTGAAAGTACCTCGTTTCCTTTGTAAATGGATTAGGTCACTATTGTCCAGGTCCTCGAAGATAATCCTATGCATGCCGTGTCGTGATCCAGCAGTCACAGCCGGAGAATAAATCTCTCTCCACTCTAAATGCTAATGAGCCTCGCGTGAGCGATACTTTTACATCGTTTTGGGGTAAACCGATGAGACGGGATGGCAACTGCAACGCATTACGTTCTTTGCCATTATATAAAAGACTCACCAAGCAAATATTGAGCGACATAAGTAATTCACTTTGGCCAAAAACCCTTCCTTCATGTAAATAAAATATGACAGTGCATATGGTTCAAGCAATAATAACCATAAAATATGAAACTTAATATTATATAGTAAAACTCACTCTTTGTTTGTATAAGTTAACTCACTCCTTGTTGTTTGTACACTAAAATTTCATAATAGCGAACCTCAGAATAATGCGAAAAATCCCTTCTGTAAGCAGCACAAGTGGAGAATAATAGTAGCCACTAAAATCTTGAATTTCATTGTTTTGGAGTAAAGTAGGGGCAACCTCGTTATAGCGTTCAGAATATCCTGCGCGCTATTGCGAGGTTTCAATTGGTTTACTATTGCAATAGATCATCTTTCTTCCATAATACGTATTAATTACAACATGCGTATAATTACAATAATTAATAACAGAGATATGTAGAAACTTATTTGATTAAACTTAAAGTTGAAATTATATTTAATATTATATTATCTTTATTATAGATATAAAGAAAGAATCACAAAAGGTAAAGATTTATATTGGATTAAATTGAACATTTTTCTCCGAGAATGTTCTGTATAGCTTGCTCTAATTTTTTTTAAAGCGTAGCGGTATACGTACAATATTTTCATCAAATATACTTATTGTTAATACCGATCCGTGCCTAACGGTATTGCCGAAACTTCTTATTTGTCAGAACCGTCGACAACACGTTGGAACTACGTAGAACTTATTACATCGCAGATAATTGGCAGGTACAACGACGTTTCATGCGCCACGCGAAAATACTTAATTGTTTGCAAACTCGTGTAGCGTAACATTTGCATAACAATGTTAAGCTTATTATGTTCGGAGCAAATCATCGGTTCGTCAAAATCGAATCTTAAACGAGTCTGCGCTTCATGTGAGCCGCCGCTGTCATAGTTTCTCGATAGGGATATCGACGTAATCTTGGGAGATTACAAGCCATTCACTACCTACATAATTCTCTAGAATCTCGATCAATCCGCGAGTACGTGACTCAGTAATTAATTTCAATTTACTGCATGCAATATCGGTCAGAATATTAATTAATTACTTAGAGTGATGACATACTCATATGTGAAAAACACAACTAATAAGAAATTGCCTTCAATGATCGAGCTGGATCTTAGGTGCTATTATAATTCCGTGTGAATTTATATATTACGTATGTAGTCATTTTTTTTAAACTGCACACAATTTTCCGGTTTTAAAACGCAACTCTACGAAACTACTTCAATAATATCACGAATTAAATTGTACTAGCAATTTAACAATTTTTTTGATGCTCTTTATGCATCTTAAATCGATCTTAATCGCTTTACGCTCGAGTGTCCTAGCCAATTAAATTATAAGGCCTCGATAGTCTAATTGGCTAGGACACTTGCGCATAAAGCAAGCGATCCGGGTTTGACTCCCGGCCGAAGTAATATTTTTCGCAATAAATATTAATTATTTACAGATTTTAATTTATCACTCAACATTATTAAGATCGATTTAAGATGCATAAAGAGCATCAAAAAAATTATTAAATTGCTAGTACAATTTGACCCGTGATATTATTGCGGTAGTTTCGTAGAGTTGCTTTTCAAAACCGGAAAATTGTTCGCAGTTAAAAAAAAAGTCTATATACGTAAAATATAAATTTACACGGAATTATAATAGCACCTAAGATCCAGTTTGACCGTTGAAGGCAATTTCTTATTAGTTGTGTTTTTCACATGTACGGTCCGATAAGATTTAATACTTATATGTGCTTTACAGGAAAAATTATAGAACATACGAATTCTAGTGAGCCTAAGATATTCCCTAATTTTTAAATAATGTAATCATTTGGAATAATTTTATTATCTTATTTTTGACAATTTTGTTCTATTCATGTTAATGCTAATTATCATAATATATTTATATTAAGTTAAAATATTGCATTTTTTATATATTATAGTTAATCATTTTAAACTTTTAAAATTAATAACAAAAAACTTTAGTAAATTTCAAAAATTCCATGTTTTTTTTTACAGTATAAAATTTCTTGAGTTATAAATTTTATATAACAGTTAAAATTAAAAATAAAGGATAAAAGGTTCAATAATTTATTTTTAGTATCAAATAAACTTACGGCTCTTGCATATAGAAAACGCTTTATTCTGTGGCATTGCTCGGCACGTAGGAATGCAATCAATTTACCGCTTTCCTAAAAAAAAAAAAAAAAACGATTGGTACTCCGTTGCTTTCTATCGGATAGCAAATTTCAAATATCTATATAATTTATTTTAAATATATATAATTTACTAATTTAATGCAACTAGCTATAAAGAACAGACTTAGTATGGCCGCATTGTTTCACTTATTAGCTAAAAATTTGATTATATATACTGCATATATATATATATATATATATACAATATTATAGTTTCATGATTATCAATATATAGGATTTTTATTTAGACTTCTTAAATTCAAAATTTTTTATAATGTTCGAATTATAGCGATCAAATTCAAAGTAAATTGAACCTTGCTTGATTCGATTCGATTCGTGTCTGAATAGTTCGCACATCTCTATATAAACTACTCAAAGTTATGCAGTCAAAATCTACATTAAACAATCATTGAGAACGCAAATTGTGGATCAAGATATAATCGCAAATTACAGACAAATGATGGCAAAGATTGCGTCGGAGAAACGATAATAATACAGATTGCGATCTCCCTCCACCCAAATCGCACGATATCACATTGTTCAAGGTTTGTCGATAGTGCAGTGCCGAGTCATGGAAGGATACAATCTGCGATCCGTATCCCTTTCAGCCGCGGGCATTAACGTACCCTTCGCCTTCTGATCCTTACTCACAGATTGAAGCCGTAAGTGGAGTGTCGGCGTAAACTAGAAACAGTTACTGCCACAAAGACTGCCAACCAACGCCACGACGACGACCACTCTGTGACAGCAACCTACCTCCCGCGAAGTTTCGCTTTTGCACTTGCGACGACCACACTAATGCGCTTAATTGTTACTACATGTAGATAGAATACAGGTATCAGATTTCTTGGCAAAGTCAGTGGAATATCATGTTTGTGCATCGGAATCGCGGTGGTTGTTTTAAAATAATATAGTAATATACATATTTTCAATATGATCAAAGAAAATCTTTTTAAAACACGCACAAATTATATAAGAAATTAAATAATTAAAAACTTCCTTTGTAGTAATTAAGATGTACTTTAATGGCGTACTAAATAATTAGACTTCCATAAAAGAATTTCTTGGTTCTTGTCGTTTATTTGAGTTTCGCTTCTTTCCTTTTTACATGGTCAAAAACTTTACGATCTACCTCGTTACATCTATTACAAAGGAGGAAATACGATGGAAAATTGTTTCGTTTGAGAGCGCTAGTCGCTGAAGATCTTGATATGGGATTAAAAGGCGTTTTAACGAGGTCATCATCATGCGGCACGCCCAAGTTACAAACACCTGCGAAGCGTGCTTCGCCTTCTGGGCGGGCCATACACAACCATTTGCAACTGCATGAAAATTGCAAGATACGGCGAAAATTGCTCTGTGCCCTCGCTCGAACGCCTTCACCCACATCTCGGTATTTACGAGTTTACGGCTTGTGCACTGCGCCGTGAACGCGAATCGAGGGCGGCTGAATCGAGACTCCCTAAGACATCGATGATCGATACGATACTGAGGGAGAGACATGCTTCTTTAACACGCTACTTCCCTCGAAGTATTCAAGCGAAAATACCGTCCTTTATACAAAGACATCTTCAAATGTCTAACTGTAGGAAAATCCAGTGGAAACAACAAGAAAATAAAATTGAATAAAACGAGGATAATCGATGAGAAAGAATTTGGTATTCAGAAAATTATTGGGAAAACTTTTAAGTCGCTGGCTTTACGAGAGTCCGCGGTTTTCTAACAATATAAATTGCGAATACTATATAAGAAAAAAGACAACTGCTTCGTTATTCGGAAGATAAAATATTCATCGCAATTTTTATAACAGCAGAAAGAAGCTTACTACAACGATACTTTATCTACTGATGTATGTATTAAGCATGGAAGAAAAAATGGCAAGGTAAGATTCTCTTCCTTAATGATTCTAGCAATTATTCTAATAATAAAATTACAGTTTCTGAAGATATAATAATTAGCCTATTACAACGTTACAGAACTGTCAGAGTATCGTTATATCACCTTTTCATATTATAAATTGAGATTTAATTTTAATTCATTATAATTTTTTAGTGTAAAGAAAGGTCATAATACGTATAGGCTCTTGTAATAAAGACATTTAGAATTATAATAGTTTCTAAAGTTAACGACAGGATATTTAAGGACAAGATAGAAATATATCGGTAATAAATAATTCTGTCGAAAATTTCAATTATTGAGATATTTGGATGTATTAAAAAGATCTGCTGAAATATTGAAAAATTTATCTAACTGCAGATCAGAAAATAATTATCGAATTATCAATTTAACTATGTAGGGAAATGAAGCATAATAAAGAATGCTCTAAAAACTTTGATATTCTAGCTTGAACGTTTTATGTCATTTTAATAAACGAGAAAATGATAAATACGAGTCAAACGCGGTACTTGAGAGAGATGCGCAATAATAAATTAACACAAATTAGTTAAAAGTCGTAAATATAATTAATTAAGTCGTATGTTTCAACTCATTTTTCGAACCATCTTCAGTTTGTAATCAATTCGCTGAAAATAATAACTGATGGTGCCTCGTATATATTTGTTTTTTTTATTTATTATTTATAGGATTTGCGAGTTGTATTATATTTTCTCTAAAATTATTTTAATAGTTCAACAAAATTATTTTCACATCTATATCTAAATTTTTAGATATTCAGCATGTTTTCCGTGCTTATATAATTTTTAATGCAAGTAATAATATTATTAACTTATTTTTAAGAAATGAAAGAATAATGAGATCGAGAAAGCTATCGACTTTACTAATCAATAGAATAATACTCTATTAATATTCAGAGTAGAGTTTTAAGCTTAAACTTTGCGTAATACAGAATTTAAAAAATTCCGATAATAGAAGTAATAATTGTCGATAACATTGAAATTATCGATAATAATTTTTTACGCTATCTTTTTTATTGTAATGAATATTAATTTAAAAAAATTTGTGATTCGTATGTATGATTTTTGTATTTTTTATAGATACAAATATATATTACTATAGATTATCATTTGATATTTTATAAAAATTACTGCCGTTATATTTTGCAATCGCCTTAATGGAACTATATTAGAATGTATAATAATGAACCGAATGTATCACTCTAGATTTTGGAAAAATGTAAAAATTACCGATATATGTATATATCATAAAGTCCAATAGATGTATATTAAGTGCAACTACTAAATTCGCCAAAATGACAAGCTACTGAAAGGCGCAGCATTCACCAAAGATTGCAATGTTCGAGGTATTTTCGAGCCAAGCCAATAAATTTTATTTCAACGTCAATATCGTTTCTAGCGCCGGCGTTAAATATCGCGGACAGCATTGGCAAGCTCGAGACAGGCAATAACGGCAGTTTGTAGCCCTACATATGCGCTTTTACCCAGTACCTAACAACCTTAATAGCCCTGTAGCACAAGAATAGCGGCGCGTGGCGACGCGACGGCCAGCATGACACAAAAGTCATCGATGACAATACCCGCGCGGTAGTAATGGAAATGCCATCGCGCGCGCGAACGCCAACCATCCTGACAATCAACCCAGCCGACGACGCGACGCGACGCGACGGTGGGACTATGACGGCGCGCACAAGGGGTGGCACGCGGGGTGGGTGAAAGCCGGCATGGTTGGGCATCGCAGCGGGGGGTGGTGGTAAGAGTTGACGTCGGTGGTCGGGGGCTGATATCTAGCTAAGCGCTGGCGCAGTTGGGTCGCGGTCTCCACCACGGCAGCATTTCGCCCACCGGTCTCTTTACGCACCTATCTCCCTCTCGCTCCCTACCCCCTTATCGTCCCTACCTACCCCGCGACCTCTTCGCACGACCTCTCGTTGTACCCCTCCACCCCACCTACTCGCCCTTTCGCGAACGGTGCATGCATATACGACACCGGGTGCATAACACCCTCTGCGTCCTTCCGTTGCCTCCGGGTGATGGTGTTCGCGGCGTGTGATGCGTTAGTGTAAGTGCGGCATGATGAATGAACGGTATTTTAGAGGGACGGAAGTGGCGCGCGGTCCTACCTAGCCCTTTCGCAACGATCGTACGTCACCCACCGGCGACACAGAATCCTCGCGAAGATGTGCCTCGCGCGAGAGCTGCAGTCGCCCACGTGGAAGTACGGACCAGCTGCGCTGGAAGGATTTAGTGACGCACCGGTACTCTCTCTGTGATTGCGCGAATCTTGTCACTCGGTCGTTCATTCATAACTGATAAGAGCGAAAAGGTGTGAAGACTACTCCACGTGAAGACAGATTTGTGAAATCTGTTCTCTTTCTCTCTCTCTCTCTCTCTCTCTCTCTCTCTCTCTCTCTCTCTCTCTCTCTCTCTC
>NW_017277017.1:2300613-2324824 GCF_001594065.2 Cyphomyrmex costatus
CTCTCTCTCTCTCTCTCTCTCTCTCTCTCTCTCTCTCTTTCTCTCAGTAACGAACCGATGTATTTGATGGTGTGACGGATGATAAAGCATGTCGAGCGATTTTGAAAATTAGATGTGGGAACGTATAAATTAAATTGAGCAGCGTGGAACGCTAATCGTTAAATCGCGATTTATTAATCATGAGTGTTTTCTGCGTTTCGTTGGATAAACGCGCGAATTTTCCAAGTGCGGAAAAAACGAAAACAATGAATCATCAAAAAAGCGAACACGTGACTTCAGCATGGTCGATATCTCGTGAATATTTCGTGGGAAATGCTGCTCGTACGTATAAATCGCCATTCTTAAAATTCCATTCTGCTATAACCGCGAAGCATACTTTGTGCTCTCAGACAATTTGATCATTTTTCAAAAGAAGAATTCTTTTCATGTAAGTTCTTCATAATAAAATCTAGGTATCACATCGTAACTTTTACGTATAATATATAAATAATTACAAGCTCATGCGTTTGAAAGCAAAATGTTAGTTTGATATTCTTTAGCATTAAATAGATTAATAAATATTACGAGTTCATTTTCAGCTTCTGATCCGCGATAGCCGACATGTATCATTTAAACAAAACTTCATTTAACATTATTATATATATTAGAGCAAAGCGATCGTATCGTGAATTCTTCGATAGCTTGACAATGTGGTTCAATAATGGCTCTTCGGTTAAACTATCTATTCATGCTCTTTGCAGCAACATCAGTTTATGGCAGTATCCTCGCATGCGGATCCGGACACATTCATTGAAATCCAATGACAAGTGAAATTAATATCCCTAGCTGTGTTGTGTGCATACCGAATTAGTTCTGTCGATTATGATTTGCTGGCCAGTAACACCCGATCGGTAATGGATGCGCGAATTCAATTGAAATCATATCACGTTCGTTTTCAATCGCGCATTCCGCAGCGCGTCACTTAATGTAAACTTATCGGAGAACCCGTAACATATATCGCGCATTTGGTCACATATTGTTGCTCTCGCTACTCGCGTGGTTTAAATAAAAGCAAATAGCACGTATACTTTTCAACAGCGAATAGAAACGACATCACGCGCAACGCGATTAAACACACTCGCGGTCTCTCTTTTTCCCGTGCTTGGTGCTTGAAATCGTAATCGCGGCAGAAGTAATTACTTTTCCCGAGTAATTGCGTACATTCGCGTATGACAGTCCGTTGCATAATTCGGGAAAATATCAAGTATATCGTTGTATATAATATGAGATGGTTAACCTGATTATATAGCAACAATGATTTTCTCGCGTTGATTTCTATATTCGCATGCTAATCGTTTAAAATTTAAAAAAATGTATATATGGATTTAATTATTCAAATAAGAGAAAATGTAAAATATAAAACTTTTACTTTGTCTCCTAATTTCACGATGCAATTATCTTATCATTATCGATAAAATATATTTTCTCAAAAACTTTAAAAAAGAGCAAGCTTTGTTCAATTTATAAGCACTTTTTGGTTTGAAAAATATACAAAAGTGCGAAGTATTATCAACTGAATATAAAATTACTTGGTTTTATTATATAGTGCATTTTATAACGACATTGACGATACGTAACTTTCAGGATATTCTAGTATAAAGGTATACAGACAGATTGGAATATATCTTTTAAATGCATGCCTTTTCTTTTCAGACCTTTTCTTTCAATGAATCTGAAAATAAAATACAGCACAAAGAATCGATTCTTTTATAATTATAAAGGATAGAAAGATTAAATAGAGGTAAAACTTATTTGATACGATATTGAAGAGAAATATTTTTAATAATTCCACGAGCCAGAAGCGTGTTTAGCGATTTACACTTTCTGAAATTCTTTTTATAAATCTGCATACGAAAGAATATTGCATTAAAAAAGTTGTAATTATAAAAGAAATGAAAAATAAATAATAAATTATTTCATAAGATAATATTGATTGAGATAATTACCAGACAAATAAATAATTAAAGCGAATACCTAAACAGATTCTCTGCTGTAAAATTATATAGAAAGTAATTTGTATCCTTACAGCAGAAAATGTGTTTTACAGTAGAGAATTTGTGTAATTGAAGCAGAAATTTATTTATTGTAGTCTCACTTACATGTTCTTCTGTGCCATCGATGTGACAGATTTCCTAATCTGAATAGCCATTAATAAACCGATTTACTGACCATATAGATCGCAGCGCTCGATAACTATGTAACCATGCAATGCTAGTGCCACATTTGCCTCTTGCGCCAAAAATTCCAAAAGGACATTTTCAAAAATTGATGTAAAAATTCATCATAGATCCGGACTTTGCGTAGCAATATCTCCGCTAGTAAGGCACGTAGAGAAAAAATAAAAGTATTTTTATTATACAATCCGAACGATCGTTATCAACTGAGTGTATATAGAACTTGATCAGTTTAGCCATTATCGAGATCTAATCGTCTCAGTCTGCCACAACTCGCCGGTTCGCGTAAAGGAGGTATACGGTAGTGTCGCTGCGCCTGGCTTAGCGCCGAGACACTATCGTGTCTCCAGATGACTGACGGAAATAATACAGCCAAGTGGCAAGTGTTGCAACTGTCAGTGAGCGAAGTGAATTCCTTTTTACTGCCAACCAGGAAAGCACGTCGCCCTCAGCCGACTGTTGCAGCTTTGAAGAAGCAGTTGACGTGAAATGTATCGGAAACGATGGACTGTGAAAGCATTGGGAATGGATTTACAATATAGCGGCAATGGGACCGGTTGGTGCAAACCTTTCAAAATGATCTGCGTTTTCATCCTCTTCATGCTGTTGCACGGTAAGAATACATCGAATTCTTAGATGAAATATTATTGAGTATACTTTAATAATTCAATTATTTTTTGATAAGTCAGATAAACCACGATAAAGTTAAAAACAAAGATATAAAGGCAAATGAGAGTCTACATTAAGAAACAAAGAATATTATCTTAACATTAATGTATTCATATAAAATTTAAACACGTTACAATAATATAAAGAAATAAACGAAAAATTTAGTCGAATGTTCATGAACATAATTTTACATGTTTTCGGTCTTATATTGAGACTCTCTTCAGAAAAAACTCAACGTTATACATTTAATTATTAAGCATGGTCAAAGCGGTTATCATCTCAATATATTACAAATAACACATTATAAAAGTTATAAAATGAAATAAAAATTGTAAAATAGATGTGTGATGAGTCGTTGATAAGAGAAACCAAAGTCAAATGTCAAACGATTGGCTGACCGATTGAAAAATTTACTTGTTAATCTGTTAAGATCGAGAAAATTTGTTATATTAGACAAATCACTCAAGCCTCTCTGTTAAAAAAAGAAACTCATCTCTGTGTCAAGAAATTAAAAAAATCCATGTCAAATCAAATTTAAAGCGTCAATCGAGATGAAAATAA
Source organism: Cyphomyrmex costatus (assembly GCF_001594065.2). Lineage (NCBI taxonomy): Eukaryota > Metazoa > Arthropoda > Insecta > Hymenoptera > Formicidae > Cyphomyrmex > Cyphomyrmex costatus. The sequence goes on from NW_017277017.1 coordinate 2,304,057, forward strand.
ATGAAACTTTTTCTTACACGCGCGCGATGTAAAATGTCGAGTATGCATTATACTGTGTATCGAATAGCTGTTGACGAAGAACAAACAAGAAAAAAAGAAAAATCCTGGTGATGCAAAGTCAAACTTTGTTTATAATCGGAATATAGGACTTATGAAGACCTTCCGTATCTATCCGGAGGTTGAGACTATTACTCTGTTTTTTAATATTAAGCATCTCTGAGACCAGACGTTTGTTATAACATGGTTCTTCGTCCAAGATTTTAACATTCTTCCAATCAAATTTATGCCCATGTTGTAACCGATGGTCTGTAATTACTAATTTTGTATTCATGTTCCAACGTATATGATTTTGGTGTTCAGAAATCCGAGTTTTAAATCTTCTTGTTTGTCCTACATACGATGTATCACAATCACTATATACATTCGATCTTATAAACAACGTTTGACTTAGAGTAAATTTTTCAATCGGTCAGCCAATCGTTTGACATTTGACTCTGGTTTCTCTTATCAACGACTCATCACACATCTATTTTACAATTTTTATTTTATTTTATAACTTTAATGTGATATTTGTAATATATTGAGATGATAACCGTTTTAATCATGCTTAATAAGTATCATTTGCCTTTATATCTTTGTTTTTATTTGTTGTATCGAGAGTCCTTTATTTTGCATTATTTTTATAAAGTTAAAAACTATATATAAAATCTTAATAATATTTTACTACATCAAATTACGATATTTTATTACCGCTAGAGATGAAAATAATGGTAACTTACAGATCTAATATAAGTAATAACAGACTCGATGAACAGATCTAATATAAGAACGTTATTTTATTTTATGTGAGGAAAAAACATGATTTATGCATAAAACAATGAATTTTATCCAAATTACCAATAATTTATCATTTTACCGTAAGTAATAATTATCAAATAGAAATTGACTGATATAATTTTACATCTCTAGAAAAATCTGTACACATTCTGTGGATATAAAAATATTTTATATATTATTAAAGATATTAATAAAACAAAATAAAAATAATAAGAAGATTCGATCTTCTCAAAAGTACGAGTATATTCTAATTAACGGTATCACTCAATTCTAGATATATAATAACATATACCATGACACATTGTGTAATTTCAATAAAATTTTGTCCGACAAAGAGCGAATACTCGTATAAAAAAAAAAGAAAAAAAAACATGTCATTGGACAGTAGAAATGCAGAATAAGGGTTGAAAGGTAACGGCTTGCACATGTATTCATCTGTAGATCCACAAACGACGGTCGTACTGAATCTGGAGAGAATATACACGAAGAATGACCTGGCGAATGTTGTTGCGGTGGAATACAACAACGTTGGATGATGTGTACAGCGTTTTAAAAAGCGTACATTCGACAGGCATGCTCGTTCGCATGGAGTAGCTTTTACGGTGCACCACCGCGCGTGAATCCATCCGCCACCATTACCGGAATTGCCATGAGCATATTTTTCCATTCGATAAACACCGCTGGGCAAACACAGTGAACGTTGTTGCGGTGCTGCGATAACATTGGGAGAAATTTTTGTACGTTAAGGCGAAGCGCGGGATCGAATCGATCTACATGTTTCACGTAGTATCATAAATTTTCCGCTCGACAGTTTGATATTTATTCAACATGCTGATTTGTAATAACAAAATGTATGCCTGTACCGACGGAAAGTTTACAACCTATATTTTGAGTTGTATGAATTCGACCAATTAGATAGGATAATATAATAGTTAATTATTATAATTATATACAATTATCAATATACACGAACCATTTTTTAATTCAAATTTCCAAACTATATTCCATTATTCTTGATATAATTTATTGTTATTATATTTATTAATTATATGAAACGTTTCATAAATATTTTAAACGATTACGACGCGACATAGTACGAAACCAGTGAACTTCATGCGACTTTACGAATAGAGAAAAGTATCGCAATGTCGTATTTCGCGAAAAAGAGTGAAGATCTTGCCACAAGCGCGCCTTCAAACTCAGCTTGAAGGTGCAAGCTGTGTTATTTAGTCGTAAGCCATAAACACGGATGCAGTGGTGTCGACATAATATCGTGCGGGAGACAACCTGTTCGAAAGGACGCCTTTACAACCGCGCTCTCCGGTCCGACCGTCATCAGACCGCAACTATACTCGCATCACAGCATGGTTTCTTCCGGAGTCTCATAAAGTCTCGCGCACCTGATTTTATTTACTACAAGGCACATCATTTGTGGCTAAGCTACTTTTATTAAAGCGAATCCAGGGGATTGGTTAAATCGTTGAGTCAGGGTTGGCATTATTTTATCCACCCAAAAAAATTTCCTGGATTTTTTTTTGGAATGGGTAAAACATTCATATTATTCTGAATATTGCGTGAAAAAATATTAAATAATCAATTTTATTTAAAAAATTCAAATAAATCCCAATAAATCCTCAATGGACATCTTTAAAAAAAAAAAAAAAAAACCTGGGTTTTTTCAACCATGAATTGAGCGTAGTTAAATTAATTTGTTTCAACTGCAATCTTTATCGCCTATAACACACGAAATGATCGTGGCATATTATTTTTTCTAGTAGACTATCGATTAATAATAAATATATTTAAACAAACAATAAGATAGAGTCCCAGAAGTAATTCGATTATATTTGAACCAATATACAGTAGAAGACTGAATTATTATTCTGATTTTATAATTTGACATTTTTTCTTTGCTAATAAATATTGATATACGCGCAAAGAATGTTACGGAAATAATTGTGTATGAAATAATTACACTTCGATAGTCTTCTTGTGTGTGTATACATAATATATTTGTATATTTCAAAATTGTACACCTCTATAAAAGGATAAACTTTTTATTAAATACTACACTACGGAGTATTAGATCCATCACTCAGGTTTGCTACTATTCACATCTCCCTCGGTTCTTTTACGTTTTGTTCGCGTTTATACGCTTTATCATGCATCATCTACTATAGTGTACTTTGCGTATAGCCTGACACGTATATTCGCTCCGCAGATATGACATGAGGGTATAATAATGTGACGTTTGCAACACCTTATTTTATGTAAATAAAGTGACGTTTTATGGACAGCCAAAAGCAAATCTAAAGATAAGTTGATTCTTTTTGCTGATGTATTTTTTTTAAATAAAATAGACTCCATAGTAGTGTATTATGTAATAAAAAATTACAATCCGTTTACAAACATGTACAATTGAAATATACACATATCATATATTACATAGATTTACAAGAAGACTATCAAAATGTAATTATTCCGTAACATTCATTATTGTTAAATTAATATTAGCAGACAAAATATGTAAAATCTGATTAATGATAATTCAATCTTCTTTTATTGTACACATCTCTAATATTTTTTTTCCATTTGAGTTAGTTGTTTTCCATATTTAAAAAATTTGATTATTTAATGCACAAAAGTAGTGCATGTCGTATAGCAACATCTAATTATACGCGTTCTATTATACCGTCATGTAATTCCCGCTACGATGTAAGTAGTGGTTACAAAAGCGCATACATATGTTACAAAGTGGCTCAGTCAACATATCAATTCCTTGATACGCTTTGCGCCCGCAATTTTCAATCAGCCCGGCTGAATGATCGCGGCTGAGTAACATACAGCTACCGCACGTATCCATTAGGAAATTGAAAAACGTAGACGTTCCACATCGTCCGATGGCACGCGTCTCGAAATGAGAAAAAGAACTTGCGGAGCAAGTGACGTGTACATGAACGTGCACGTGTGCGTGAGCTCGTGCGTATTTATATATCAGGAATGTTATATATTGGAAATAGCAATAAGCGCACCAATGTTTCTGAAAATGCAATAGTCAGCGCAATAATCAGAAAAAATTACCATTTAATATAGAAGATAATACCTATCAATATAATACGAACTATTATACTTTTAGTATATAGTGATAATATTGTATCGTTTTCTTACTTCAAAAGTTACATAAGATATGATATTTTGGAGTTATTACTATGAATAATAGTAATTAGATAAAGATTACTCTATCAGTCATCAAAAGTAAACTAATTTAACTTTATAGTCCATCCACCAATAGCATTAGTCACCAAGTATCATTATCGAAGTTTTCGAAGAGAAATATCTTTCACAAGAGAAATACCTTTCACAAGAGTGACACATTTTGAGTTGATCCGTTTTTGTAAATAAAAAGTCTTTTATACAGAACATTTAAAGTTGAAACAGTTTTGATGACCAAAGTTTGAAGAAAAAGTTTGTTTTATTTTAAATTAATTACTTTAGTTGATCAAAGTAAATATAAACTATCGGTATTTACATCATTTTTTACAAATTATTTCAGATTTATTATAATTTTGTAGGATACTAAAAACTCTCTAAAAGGATAACTTTTTAAAGATTGTGAAACGAAAAAGATAAAAATAATATTTGATCATGTATCAAAGAATCTCTTTGCCGACATTATTTGACTAGTCAATAATTTTCTGTTAAGTTAAAATATTATGCAAAAAAGTATTTTTCTGAAAAACTGAATTTTTTTAATTGTGTCACTTTTGAAGTAAGGAAACGATATTATGTTAATAATATTTTTTAAATTGATTAGTGCATCGAGAAATCTCGATATCTAAGTTCCGATTCTACAAATTTCGGTGCATCCGCAACGATAAAGTTTCTCTCAAAACTAAGGCTAATTCTGACTTGGCTTGAAGATTTGTGTTTATCGTATCGTCAAAGTTACAGACGTTAATTACGATCGGAGATGCTTCTTCTAAGCAGTTGAGTCGGTCACCGCTTAATGCGATTAACCTTAATTTATATATAAGACTGCGATTAAGTATGCGGGATGTAAATTGTAAAATTCGATACCACGCGATCTCTCACGTTTACTAGATTGATGTTTTATTCAAACGATACTGCTCTTAAGATCGACAACCGCTTCGTCGTAGCCTGTAATTTTGTATTCGACTTCAATATTTGCGTCGCAGGATTAAGTTTAGCTAACGACACGGTATTCCCATCCATGTATAAAATGCTTGCTTGAACAAGTTTGCAACGTTCCGATTTCTCTTTGATACGAGTTTAGGAATGTTATATGATGCAACAGACAAATACACAGGTTTGAGCTTATTCCTGAAGGCACATGGTTACATTTAAACGCATCTAATGAATTTCGAGTTGCATATATGCATTTGCGAATATAATACATTGCAAGTAAAATAATTATATCCAATAGCATCGAAATTGGAGAGTTATTAAGTACGCAATGTTTAGAAATGTCAATAATAGAAAGAAAATAGAGATAATAGATTGGTTATCGCTGGAATTTCTCAGTCAAATTAAAACATCAAAGTTTCATCTTGTGATATTTTATAAAAGAAGCATTTGATCAATAAAAAACAATAATTACAATCTTTAAATAAGTATCCATCAGGAAAGAAACTTCTTGAAACACCTGTGCTCGAGTATCTTACTGAAGATAAATCAACATTAACTGCCAATTGAATCGTGTCTCTTATAAGAAGTGGCTATAACTTTATATTGTCTAGTAATTTCTAAGTTAATATTGGATTAACCATATATCGTAAAGATAATTTAAAGTTTCCAGCTAGCAAATTAGTTTCGAGTGTCACAGTATCGACATTTGAACAATTTTGACTACACTGAAGAACAATTTTATTGAAGAATCTAAAAGTTTGGCTAGATACAGATCTGAAAATAATTTTGTTGAACCATCAAAACAATTTTGCAGGAATCTTAAGCACGATGAGTACTACTGTAAAATGTTTTAATATTCTAGCAATCAATTTTGTCATCTTATCTAATTGTTTTAAAAGTCCAGCAAAATTATTTTTCAGATCTGTATCTAGTTAAATTTTTAGATTCTTCAGCAAAATTGCTCTCTTTTAGGGTAATATTTTTAATAATAATCCAATAAGCTTAACAAATTTTTTAAAATAAATTTATAAATTATAAATATATATAAATATATATAAGTAATTCCTTTTGGAATGATTATTTTTAAAAATTCTATTGTCGATAGCTCGCGAAGAAATGATCACTCTTAGAGCCATCGCCATCACTGATCCTAGAAAAAGTCGTTACTTTAACGGATTATCGAGCATAGTCGCGCTTATCGTAAAAGGACCAAATCCCCGAGCTTCGAGATCGGCTGGCGCCATAATCGTACAATGTGCTTTTTTTTTTGCTTCTTCCGAAATCTCGATTCGATCGGTTCATTCCAGAGTAACGCCTTCGATAAGATTCTTACAAGTAGGTGTTCCGGTAAGAAAGGTTCCTGGAAAGACAAGGAGAAAGAAAACTTTCGCTGACGATATTGGTATTCAGAAACGCAAACTTTTATTTGCAAGGCGCTCACGAAGTCCGCGAGTATTGGATATGCATTTTGATAACTCTGTATTCGTCGATGCTACACCGAACAGAGGATATTGCAATTTTACAATTGACACAAACAATAGAATCCAACTTGGCGACTAATGGCGAATAAACTTGAAGGAAATTCGCCGTATTGTATGTTAACCAATTCGGACGGACAAAGAGCTCTTTTTCTCATGCTATTAAGTTTTCTGAGTGCTCCCGCAAAGTACCTCATTGCAAAGCCTTAAAAGACGAATTTTCTCTCGAGATACTTAATTAATTAAAAACGCCATTCTAAATTCGACATCGTAATTTAGCTCGTGTACGATCGCACCGAAATCGACCCACTTCCAACGAGCCGTAATGTTGCTCATTAAAAATTTGCTGTTCAATTTTTAATTCAAGCACAAGCGCGACACGTGTACGAATAATAAATTTTTGAATAGACAGGCACTTTACGAAATTTGAATCAAAATATTTATTTCGACAATAAATCTTAATTATTATTATAAAATTGAAAAGTCCTATTATATAAAATAAAATTAACGTACATTTTTCATCAGATTGTGTTGGCTTTTATAGATCAAAACTCGTAGTTTTTGATCCATTATCATTAAAGTCTAAATTCTGTTAATTGTTTAACCCATGGGGGGGGATTAAGGGTCACAAATTTTCGCGCTAATTAGATATTTGCGGCAAAGTGGATTGTTTTACTGCTTGGAAAGACGGATTATGCTTTAAGGTGCCTAATTAATTGCGTCGCTCGTTAATTAAATGTACCAATTTAGTTCCACCACGCGTCTTCCGCAAATGACCAAATTGTGGACATCGCCTTGATGGCGATGCACAAATTAATCATCTCAAATCAAAGCTGCCATCAGCTGCAAATAACTAAATCGATAACAAATTGATAACAAATTCAAGTAAAGCAAATACGCAATGGTCGAATTTGAACGTTTGAATGGATCTCTGAATGAGTAAGAAATTGCGCCTTACATTGTTCATTCTTAAAACGCAGTTGGGCTGCCCGGAACTTTTCACGTTTACGCCCGAATTAACTAAATTTCTTTGACACGCAGAAAGCCGACCAGGTTATGCTACATTAATCATTTCGCAAACTGTGAAGCGTGATGAAGGCACTTGGCACGTTTGCACAGTTTACGTTTGCAGTGAGTAACTCCCGGCAGCAAGGGATAACTACAACGTAATACGTCCGCTTACAGCGGTTAACCGAAGGTAAAGGGAATTCCTAGACCCCGCAGGCGAGTAAACGTTCTTTGATTTATGGTACGACTAATAGATTTTCCGTCAGAGTGAAAATTCATCAATTCGCAGTAGCCGCGGTTAACGCAGATCGATATCCGTTACGCGATATCACTAGCCGATCCGCCAAGCAAATATTTTTGTTTCCACCTTGTCAGGCGTTTTTCAAAAAGTCCTGCCGACCAGAGCGAGCGCTCACATAGATCAGACCGAGAATAACGTTGCACGCGCAATATCCACCGATCGCGTCATGATATATCAAAGCGCAATTTACGACGCCGCTATATCGCCAATATCAAACGAGCTTTTTCTCCTCTCTTCTCTCGTAGCGGGGTGACTGGGAAATATGGTTGCGTTCCGCCAACGAATCCGAAATTTATAACAGGATCAACCGTGCAAACCGATGACGGTCTCGGATCGTAACATCCTTCATCGAGGGCATATAAAGGCAGTAGGATCACCAGCAAAGAAGAATATGTGGGTATGTGTGTGTGTGTATGTGTGCGCTCTCGCTAAGAGAAAAGTGAATAATTCACGTCTACAAACCTACGGAGCTTTTCGCGCTCAACAAGTGAAAGGACGCTGTGTCGTAGAACGATAAAGCATCTCTTAAGGTACTTACTTTCGAAAAAATTGCTATTATAATTGTAACCGACTAAACCTGAGATAATTTGTTGCTATTGGAGCGTTGTATTATAAATTACCATATAATGTACAGAGATGGTTTAATAAGTAATTCTGCAATGAGTTGGTATAAATATTTTATACAAGCGGATAAATAGAAACTCAAGATATTGGCAGTTGTAAAGAAAATACATCGTGTACTTTGACGTACTTTAGCAAAAAGTGTTTCACACTTCGGGCAATTGACTAGTTTCAAAGGAACGAATGAAAAATATCGAGGAAAGGAAGGAATTCATCGTTTATGCGGTATATGAACTACTGTGCCATTAGTCTCTATAATGAGAGACCGCGTTTCTAGAAGGAGAGAAGGAAAAAAAAGTCGATTTTCTTTCGACTCAATCGTATTTCCTTTCTTTTCAATATCAATATTTCCCATTGCTTCAGAACATCGTAAAATCATCCGGCTTATAAGAAATCCCTGCATCTCATTTCTCTGATGCGCAATGTTTTTATTATACATAAAATTTACACGCGGGCGATGTCTCTCATCCTGAGCGGATCGTATCTAATTCAAAACACGTATTACTCTCTTTCTCTTTCTCGTGCTTTATTTATATAAAGCTAAATATAAAATAAATATTAGAAAATATTCGGTATATTAAAATTTTATTATCAATGTTACAGAAAATACATTACAATTATTAGAAATCTATTGTATATAACACATTATGTTATCTGACATCGTCGAAATCACTTGTTCTTTATTCATTTGCAAACTTGCTCCAATTTTTGCTGTGTATCACCACAATGTGGATCACCACTTTTCTACGTTTTTTTATTTAATAAGATTATTATTGTACAACTGTTATGAATTTTTAACAACCAATTTGACTATTATAATTTATTGACTCACAAGATTATGACAAAGGAAAAACGAGAATACCACGATAAAGCAATAGATTTCTAATAATTATAATGTATTTTTTGTAACATTGAAAATATATATAACCCGATCAGCATCGAAACGTTTGTAATTATTTTTATTATGTTTTTAAATTAAACGTTCTTTATTATATAACTGGCTCTTAGCCCGCCTTCAATTGTTCTAATTTGTTTTATCTCCTTACAGAGCTTATTATTATTTGTTATTATTATTAAAATTTTATATATTAAACATTTTTTTTATGTATGAAAATTTTATATATTAAACATTTTTTTATATATGAAAATTTTTATTCTTTTGAAATATTTATAAGTAAAAATTATTTCTATGTGTAAGCTTTGCACGAATTTTGACAAACTGACAGCAGAGATTTACGCGATCGATCCTTATTCACATTATTCATGAAATAATATATGAACAGTCGAGCGATGTAACGTGAATATGAGAGCAAAACGAACTGAACAAACATGTGTGTGTGTGTGTGTGTGAGAGAGGGAGAAAAGAAGCAATTTAGTGGAATATTAGCAAACGTCTAGGAAGTTCTTTCTGACATTCATCATTTTGCATAAAGTAAATTTGTCGATGCATTTACTAATATGAACAAGCCTCATTTTGCTATATGCCTTATTCCTAGAAATTTTTTAATGGCAGAGAAACAGGCGATGTAGAAAGATAGTAAACCAAATCGATCGATAGGTAAAAGGGAGGAAGTTAGTTCATCTCGATATGCGTTTCTTTATTACGCTGTGAGGCTGATACGAGTAGACGCAGGAAAGGAAAATTTGCATCCCAAAGAGTTTACATTGGGAATACGAACGCCCGGTGCAATATTTTCCGGAGAAACGGTTCTACGCCGTCGATCGTGTCGTTCGACGAAAATCGACGAAGCGCATATATAGATTATTCAGAAATCGCCTGACTTCTTAGAAATTCTGTTGAGAAGTGGAAACGATATAAAACCACATTTAGCGCTAAATACGCGATCCCTTTATGAACCAATCTCGAAAATAAGAACTTTCAAATTGGAAGAAGCGGAAAGTCGTAAGAGCCAAATTATATTTCAGCGATGGCTTCTCGAAGTTCGTCCCGCAATACGTTAAATATAAAATAATATGGAAAGAATCTTCTTATATATCTACGTACACGTTTGCTCATTTAATTAAATAGTAAAGCCTTTAAGAGGCTTATAAGTTAAAATTGCCAGCATCCGGTCTCACGATAACACGTCTACGGTTGTCAGTAATTTCCTTCGGCACTTACTATCCATACTATACGTATCACTTCAATTTTAGCGATAATAAAAACTTTTTTCGACTTTTCAACTCGTCAAAGAGATAATTTATTCATGTCACACTGTATTACGCGAAGCAACTATTATTACAAACATTTACAACAAATATTGGTACGGTTACGTTTCGCGAAATTTCATGCAAGTCAACTCGATATTTATAATTTGGTGAACGGCAAATATGACAGATAATCGAACTGTTGATAAAATAACCCCTCTACTCAGTTAAAAAAACATGAACATTTCGATGGAAAATCGCAATAAGAATACGCTCGGTTTTTCAAAATAATTCCAAAATTATTTTAAAATTGAAAGTTTTTTAAATAGATATGAAATCAACAGTAGCATAAACAGAGTTAATAAATAATATAAGTGAAATACAATTATTATACCCTTGAAATTAAAAAAAGTTTACAAAAAAATTAGGGAAATAAGAGAAAGGTGCAGTATTTGGTGCACAAATTCAAAGAATCTTTGATCTATAAGTAAATTATTTATATATATATATAAATATCACATTTATTATTTATCTAATTTTTTGTAAATAAATGGATATTTTAGATTACGAGAAATTAAGATAAAGTGAATTTCAGTGCATATCAGAATAAATGTATTCTTGGTAAAAATATATTACATGCATAAATTATTGTAATATCCAATGTGATAGAGTATAATATTCCTTCCTATTCTTTTTTATTTCTCTCTCTCTTTCTCTCTCTTTTTCAATTTATATACTTTTATACTTACATATATAGTTATAACATATTTAAATGACGTATTTTGAAATATCATGCTAAAAGATTATTTAAAAAAAGAAAAAAGGGAAAATAAAATGATATATTTAAATGTGTCTTTCTATTTTTTTTTGTTCTTCACTTTTCTTTTTATTTGTATTTATAATACATTAAACATATTTTTAAAATTTTATTCTACGAGTAAAAAATATTTGAAAAAGGAAAAAATATAGAAATAACATAATATTTAAATAATACTCAAATCTAAAGGCCGTCAATGTAAGAATATAACTAATACGAATACAAAGTCTATAGCAGTCTAGCTTGGATCTTAGTTGCTTATACATAATTTCGCGTGAATTTATATACTTAGTCTTTAGAATTAATATACGTAATCTTTCTACACTGTGCGCCGAACAATTGTCGGTCTTGAAACGCAACTCCAATAAATTATCGTAATACTATCACGAATTAAATTGATTAACAATTTAATAATTAATTGATGCTCTTTTTTTGGCATCTTATATCGATGTTAAATTATATTAAAATCTGAAAATAATTCTTCTTATTGCGAGAAATATTACCTCGGCCGGGAGTCGAATCCGGATCGCTTGCTTTACGTGCAAATGTCCTAGCCAATTAGACTAGAGAGGCGTAAAGACATAATATTTAAACATTTCTTTCTATTTATATTTTTTTCTTTTTTGTTTTTCTCCTATACCTTCCTATTTATATTTATAATACTTTAAATGTATTTTTGAATTTTACTTTTATATGTTTATATTTGAAAAAATATTTTTAAAAGAAAAGAAAAGAAAATAGAAGACACATTTAAATATTAACAACTTTTCTCATAATATATTTCTATTCCATAATAATAAATTTTATTTGAAATACACATAAAAAATAAACATTTTACTCCAATCTTCATATTGCATGAACTGTAAAAACATTATGAAGAAGATTAAAATTAAACGCTTTATGTTATAAAATAGTATCTCAATTCTTATAATTTTATTTTACTACGTAATTTTACTACGTATTATTCTCATTTCTCTTTTCTTTAAACTGTTAACTCAAGAATTTAATTCATTATAATACACTGGATACTCTTTATAATTCTTTATTATTTTTAACATGTCAAATCTTCATAATTATCTCAAACGCATTTTTTGACAATTTTACCAGTGTAAATATTTCAAGATGAAATATTGACTTTAATCTTCTAGCCTGTTTATTTTAAGATAATAAAAATAACAATTATGTAAGATAATAAATCTATAATTTTATTTTTTATTAAGAAGGAAAAAAAGGCTAATGAGAGTCACATCTCAAATACAAAAAATAAATAAATGTCTTCAAAAGTAACACATATATTAATGCTGGATCATTTTTAGATTAAAAATAACAAACGATGAAACTATATTACGTATTTCGGCCTTGTATTTTGGCCCTCCTCGGATACAAACAATTAGAACGAAGAAATTCTATGAATATGACAATGACGGTTTTGTTAAAAAATAAAAGAAGTAAAAAAAATAATAAAAAAAATAAGATGAGAAATGATCAGAGAGACAAAACTAGTCAAGCGATTGGATGACCGATTGCGAAGATTTTCTGTTATTCTATTGAGAACATAAAATTGTTATCTATCTTCTAGACTGAATCAAGTAAAAATCTCTCCGATAAAAAAACTCACCTCTGCGTCTTTAAAATAAAGAAATCCATGTCATAGATTAAAATCGTCAATAATACGGAGTCAGAAGAAGTAAAACTTTTTTTATGTCATAAAATAATTATATACGTCAAATATGTAATAAATAAATAACACGTCATTCTGTCACAACGAACATAACTGTAATGTGAATTATCTTGGTAATGCAAAGTCAAACTCTGTTTATAATCGGAATATAAGACTGATGAAGATCCTCTGTGTCTGCTGTGGAGGTTACGATTGTTTTTTAATATTAAACATCTCTGAAATGAGACATTTGTTATAACACGGTTCTTCATCAAGGATTTGAATGTTCTTCCAATCAAATTCATGTCCTTGATGTAATCGGTGGTCTGTTATTATTGATTTGGAACTCGTATTTCATCGTATGTGTCTTTGATATTCTGAAATTCGTGTTTTTAATCTTCTACCGATTTTTCCCACATAAGATGCACCGCAATCATTACAATTTGTTTTATATACAACGTTTGACTTAGATAAAGAGTCCAAGGGATCTTAATATATTTGCATAGAACTGAAATAAGAGACCTTGATATCCCTTCTATTGAATTGTTCAAACTTTTCTGTCAAAATCGGTACAAAAGGTACCGTAAACCATGAAGGATAAAAAATAAAAAAGTACGTCATCTTTAAACATCATCAAGGCTTCTCTTTCTAATCTTTGCATCACCAAATCCGCAACAATGGAAGATAACGGAGAGCCCAGGGGTGTCTCAAAATTCTGTTTGTAAATGGTGTTGTCAAATATAAAAAAAGTCGAGTCTAAAATAAAACTAATTGCTCTTAAAAATTCTGTTTTTGGAAATTTACAATTTCTCGAAATATAAATCCATTTTTCCTCTATGCAATCCAACGCTAAATCAATCGGTATGTTAGTGAACAATGACATTATATCAAGAGAAATTAATTTATAGTCATCATCGATATGCATGCCTTTGAACGAATCCATTAATTGAAAACTATTCTTAATGTGACTCTCGGCCTTAGGTAAAGATTCATACATTATTTTATGTAAAAAAGCTGCTAAAGCGTGTAATGGGCTGCCGATTGAAAAAAACGATGATTCTGAAAGGCCAATTTTGTTTATGTATTTTAGGAAGCGCATAGATTCTCGGAAGTGTCCAATCGCTACTGTATAAAATTCTGTATTTTGCGTCACTTTGTATGTATTTGTGTCTCTTCCATCCTGAAAACAAGATTTTGAGAGATGTTATCAGCTTATTAGTAGGATTTCTTTTATGATCAAATAGGTCTCTCTATCACTTAACATGTTATTAATGTTACTCAAATAGAAATCTTTGTCAAGAATAACCGTTGTATTATCCCTGTCTGCATGTGTAACAACATAAAATTGCGTATACTTTTTTAAGGTTGCTCCGTCAACGGCTGCTTCCTAGACCTTCTCTTTAACTCACTGTTACGTTCTTTAGTTGCAGTTACATATACAATACAACACTCGTAAGAATATGAATCAATTATTTTCGCACGATACATTGAATGGCACTTTCGATATTAACTGTATGTGACATGAAATCACGTAAAGTAAAATTTAATAAATTACTTTTACTAATAGACCGCATCAAAATGGCTAACAAGATATCGGAGATATGAAATAATTCGCGACACAATTTGTTGATCGAGCGTTAATGTGCTAATTATAATGATAATGACATTGCGACTTTACAAAAAACAATAGGCAATAATGAACATCAAGCTGCACATCAATCAAATTCCTATTTTTTTCTTTAAATATTTAACGCGTGCTTCAAAGTAAATGTATTAAAATTAGTAATGACAATAAAAAAGAAGAGCTATGATAGCCCCAATTTAACAGATCTATTTGTTTAAATATTTTTGCAAATATGTAAACACAAATGTAAGTATGGCAGTGGAATGTTCAAAAATTTGTAACTTTTTTTCTGATTAAATCAATGAAATTTGATACTTAATTAAAATCTGATATTCCAACCAATGTGGGCTTCACTATGACATCATCATAAATCCATTAGATCAAACATCAGGTTAAGCCTAACTACAAGTTAATTAGAAAATGAAAAACCAGGTCTTGTATAATCCAAAAATGTTAGGGATAAACCTTTATATATATGTATAATGAAAACCTCAAAACACGGTGTGAAAAAAATAAACTGAAATGCGTCGCTAAGAAGGTAATTATTGCATAAAAATAAATAATACCTATAATAATTCCGTTTGATCTTTGCTTGTCGCGATTCGCAATAATGTTTCGAGAAATAGTATCACGCAAAAAAATAACGATACACGGAGCAGCTCGCGTCGTATCTCGTCTATCAGCGTGCGAGTGGTAATACTGTAAATTGACGCTACATGATCGAGCGCTGCGCCCTTTCCCGCCTTTTAAGGCTGAGTTTTTACTTTTTCAAAAAAAATAAACCGTATTCGCAACTAGTTTGCCCGAGTCTCGTTATACAAATGATAACAAGGTAATTGCGTGAACACAGCAGAACACTGTGAATTGTAGATCACAAAAAAATGCCGAGCACCGCGTTCTTGTCCTACGTAATAATAAACGTATATACGTACGCATTATAAAATAAAAGCGTAATATATATAACTGCGTTCACTCGGAATTTTACTTGAGTGTGCACGTAGATACTATTTTATTCTTATTCATTGAATATATCAAACAAGGATATACCTAGATATATCTGGGTGAAAATTTTGAATGCAGCTTAGAATATTAACATATATAATTCAACAAATGTATTTTTTTAATAAAATATACTATTATTCGTTTCCGTTTATCCACAATGAATGTTTCCAAACACAATATCCTGATTATTGTAATATTTTAATAGCATAATCTGCCAATTATGAATATATAATTAAAATTGAAAATTGTAATACGAGAATGTTGAGATTATAATTAACTTTGTCGAATGCGTTATCACACTTTGTTTTATCGACTCGCAATATTGTTTAAACGTCATTTAAAATAACAATTAATTCCGTTTAATTGTGATTTGTGAATTCTTTTAAAAACAAAAATTTGATTTGAAATTATTCGGCTTGTCAAATTATATATTAGGTATAAGATTAGGTATATATTTGCTAAAATTTTGTAAATAAAATTTGTAAGATAAAATTAATCGAATAATATAAATCATTATCATTGCGCTACCAAAATTAGTAACATATTATATAATAGAACTTTCACTCTGTGAAATGAATTATTGTACTAAAATATCTAAAAATTTAGCTAGATACGGATCTGAAAATAATATTTTGTTCGTCCATCAAAATAATTATGTAGGAAACTTAAGCATATGATGAGTAATGCTAGAAAAATTCTAAATATTTTAGCAACCAGTTTGAGCGTCTTGCATAATTATTTTTTGATAGTTCATTAAAAATATTTGTAGATCTCTCTCTCTCTCTTCTTTCTCTAGCCAAATTTTTAGATACCTCAGCAAAAATTATTTTTTTCTCGCGCACGTACGTAATATTATTTTTATTTTACAGAGAAACTATTATGACTTTAATATTTTCATGTTTCAATTTTTCATTTTATTTAATTTACAAAATTTTTATTAAAATATTTTACAATTGTAGAATATTATGCATAAAAATATTGTAACATTTATTTGAAATAAGTTCTATCCCAAAAATGGACTTTGGTGGCTTGGAATAAGAGACTTGTAGTGTCTTTCAGTTTTTGAACATGGCTGGAGACACTACCGCGTCTCCTGATATATCACATATTTTTATATGTGCAATGTAAACGAGAAAACAAGCGATTTCGCATTGAGTTTGAGAAGTATTGCCATTTCTAATACGAAAAAAATTAAATCATCGAGTTGAAAAGCTAATCAAATAACTGTGTAGCATGCGACATGAATACCAGCGTTCTTAATTAGTACTTTATGCTGTTATAGTGCAGAAATACTGACAATATCTATTAGAGACGCTAAAAGGGAAATGCAGATGCATATTGTTGCGTCCAACGAAGAACCACTCCATTCATTTACCTTTCTGATGAGGAAATCGCGAAGGAACTTCCTCCTTTCCTCTATATCTTTCGATCCTTTTCTCTGACTATCCTTCCCTTTCTCTGTCCCTGTATGCTATTCCGTCTAATTAAATCGGAACTCCTTTAGAGTCTTAAGCGCAACGTTTCCAGTTTTACCTCGAACCATTTGCTTCTCTGTTATTTAGTGTCCTATTTCTTTGATGACGACAACTTTACTTACGAACCGGATTACACAACCGCAAAAGCTATACCCTCCCCCTCTCATTTATACTTTAAAAACAAATATCAGCAATATCAAGATAACACGTAGTTACGTACGTATAACATATGTAACGGCTAAGATCATAGTCAAATTATTTTATTTGTTAAAAATCTGATTTCTTACTGTTATTGTAGAAGATAGAAAATTGAGTGCTTGAAATATTTTTAAATAATTAACTATTTAGAGACTTTAAAAACTATATTATAATTTTTATATTGTATACTTTTTATGATTACATTTATTTGATATTACTATATTTTGATAAAAAGATAGGTGAAAAATATATAGCGAGGAAAATGTAATCGTTTACTACTGTGATTTATGATAATTATTATTGTTCTTTTATGTTTTTAAATAGATTAATTTAAGTAAAATGGAAAGCTGTGATACATGAATATTTTATATTAGTAATATATTTATGTTATATTATTTACTATTTAAATTAATAATTTAAAGACTTAAAATAGAAAGCTATTTTGGTTAATATTTCGTGTTAAATACTTTGAGAAACCAACAATTTGAGCACGTGGTCTTGAGGTCTGTTATTGCGGTATACAGTAACACTGTTATTTGTACAAGTCCCTGTGCTACTATTAGGGAGAGAGCTATTTCGTGTATCGCACTGTTATTGTCTTATAAAACGTAGAATCCTATGAATAATCATCATGTTTATCCAAACATAATTTGCATAATTTATTCATTTAAATAATAATCTATGATTACTTATTAAAATAATAATCGTAGAAGGATAAATTATGCACGATGAATAAATTATGTAAAACTTTCCAAATCAATAATTGTAGATTATTATTTATTTCAAAGCATCCGTTATAATTTGAGAAAATAAAAATTTGATTAATGCGCGATCTTGATATTTATTATTTCTTATGATGTAACGTACAGTGTATTGTTGTGTTACACTCTCTGACACATTTTTAAACTACAAACAGAACCATGTAATTCTTATACCTACATAGATTTTTATAACTGAAAACAATTCCGTAAATGAAATTGCCCTATCACGTCAGGTTTTTGAGAAAATTGAAACTAAAGATGCTAAATTTGGGATTTTTTTAGTATCTTTGTACTAAAATATCTAAAAAAATATGACGTAATAAAGCAATTTTATTTATAAATTTGTTTTTAATGATAAAAAATGTATAATAGTCACCTATTTTATTACTGACTGCTTTATGCAAAAAGTTATATAGTTATAATGAAAAGAAGGGCATTTAAATCCGCGTATAGAATATTAATATAACACTTTGAAAACCATTCATTTATTTCGAATAATGACCTGAAGAACGATCCAAACTTCAATCACATCTGTTATTTTGTATTTTTTTTTGGAACAAATGAGAGACAAAAAATAATATAATGCACTGTATACATTTTTCCGTAAAATCAATTAATGCTATTATTTTGATTTAAATCAATTTTTTTACTAAACAATAGTTGTTTAAACAAATTGAGAGCCATAATTTTGATTTTAGATTCATTATGAACGATCTCACAAATTATTACATGCACGTGATTATTCAAATTACATAAGTAATTTACAGATTTAAGTACTCTTCTTTTCAGTATTATTGTTGTTTCTTGTATAAAACTGCCAATAAAGTAAGTAACTCTTATAGAATTTTTGTAAAAATAAATCCGTAAATTAAATTGCTTTATCAGTCACGTTTTCGAGATATTTTAGCTAAAAAAAAATCCAAAAGTCATATTTGTTACTTTTAGTATTAAATTTTCTCAAAAACCTGACAGCAATTTTATTTACGGATTCGTTTTCAGAGATCAAAAATTTATAAGAATCACTTGGTTCATGATTTAGAAAAAAAGTTTAAATTTGTGGAACAGTGTTATCATTCATACACTGGCGTTCTATCAGATAAATTGTATTACGAGCCGTTCCACATATCTGATGTTCTTATAATTATTTCCTGAGTTATTTATCGTTATTTCGAGTTACTTATCATTATTAGAATTCGCGAATGTTGTGCTGTGTGATTGCATCTACGATCAAGGGAGAGATCTGGAAGGCATTGTGTGACAGCAAAGCAATCATAAAATGTTGTTTATACACTATTTGTTTGCGTGATTATTAAATGATTATATTCGTTTATTTAAATTATTTACAAAATTCAATTTAGAAGAAGAAATGTTTCTCTTTATAAATTAATAGAAAATCAAAATTTCAATATGCCACGAATACATAACCTTAATTGAAGGGTCGAAAGGACAAAAACAGTACAAAACGCAGTTTTGTGACTTGCAAACTTTATTAATCAACACGACAGACAAGATACATATTTCGTTCGTACACGCGTGCAGGAAAGCAGCGTGGCAATTATTACTCTTTGTTTTATCTCTTCCGGTTGCATCGTCGTTGTGCCGCGCGAGTTGGAAGTTACGAGGAAAATGAAAATGGATTGCACCTTCTTTTTTTGGCGCAGGGTAAGCTATTCCGTTGATTCGAAAGGGCGGTGTTCGAAATGAAAATAGATCGATGAGCAAGACGAATATGCTTCGTTCTATCGATGAGTTCGTCGGCTAACATGCACCGCGCGCTGACAATGATGAGTTGGGTATTTTAAAGTACATGGCGGATATCTCGAAAAAAAAAAAAAAAACGAAAATTTCGTTAGAGAGGGTAATTTCCATTGAACGCTACTACATATTGCGAAAAATGACCTGTCATTAGAAGTAGATTTATTTTTGAATTTTACAGCAAAGCTAAGTACGCGTGTACTGTTTCGATTCATAGATATGACGAAGACCATAATCATTATTAATGAATAAAAATCCATAATCATTATTAATAAAAAAAATAATTATTGCTATTCTTTTTAAAAGGACTGCTAATTTTGATGCTGTTTTGGCTATTTATTTCAATTTTTTCGTTTTTATGTTAAATGTACAATACAAAATATTGAAAAAAAAAAAAATATATATATATACACTGTTAAAAATATTTTATTTTTAACAGTATATGCATATAATATACAAATCATTCTAACGATATAAGTAATATTAAAATAAATGTTCACCGAAAAGGTAGATAGGAATTTACAAGGAATAGTACCTTCAGTAATTCTAATGAAATACCATTAATGGTTCTAATATCAATATATGTACATTTAATTTATTATTAATTATAATAATTTTGATCTTATTTCTGTTGATTTTTTTGGGATTAAGAAAATAAAAATTTACATTTGTGTTAGTAATTTTGTTTTATTGGATATAAAGTAAAAAACGATGTTAAAAAGGAAAAATATAAATAATAATTAGAAGAATTTGCATTTATTAGCAATTTTATTTTTGAAAGCATGCACTTTAAATTATTGATGCATATATACGTGTACATAAAATCTATAACACGAAAAATATCAAAGTTTTGAACAAAATTTAATAATTCTATGTTCTACCTTTGGAAATTATATATTTTACTAAAGAATGAATGAATATATATATATATATATAT
>NW_017277017.1:2325028-2343003 GCF_001594065.2 Cyphomyrmex costatus
AAAGTTTAAAAAAAATATATATATATATATATATATACAACAAGAATACGCTATCGTGTTGCATAAATTATATGTATATTGTACGTTGTACAATACAAGAATAATCGTTACGTTTAATTCGCCTCGTTATTAGAGGCAACGTCTCAATCTCATGATCTATTCACGTAAACGCGCGGAACATCCTTGATGAGATTATCTCTCAGAACATTAAACGGTAGAAAGAAAGAAAAATGTAAAGAAAGAAATAAAATACCTTACCTTGCGCAAATGTACAAAGAGAAGATCGTGATTAAACGTAACATCGATTTCGGAATTTGATGGAATTCTTCACAGTTGAAGCAATTTCGTTTCCATGTACATAAAATGTCGTTAGCATAGATGAATTCCTCTTCGTGCAGGTGCATTGTTGCTGCGCGGTATAAAACTGGCGCGGTGGTAACGGTGTTCCTCCGGAAAACGTGTTCTGAAAGGTATGCTCTAATGCCTCCATTAAACGAATTCATTGGACAAGTGCATGAGAACCTCGCTCTGGTCCGAGCTCGTTATAACGGCTACCATGCCACGTATGGATCGACGTCGGTCATCAGGACGAACGACAAAAATGCTATACCGCATATCGCTCTCAGAACACAACGAAAAAATTCCCTCTCGAGAAATTTTTTTTCGTTGTATTTTCATGTCACTGTTTTATTCCGATCGAAACGGAATATTCTCGTTTTTGTAATATCAGAACTAATTACGATCATTAACTCGATAATTGGGTAATCACAATTTGCGACGTACAACATGCAAGTGATTCGCAAAATGTACTGAACGCTCGTCTTAGTATCGTGTGCATTTTTAAAGATTTTCTAATAGCAAATATTACAAATATACACATCGTCTTTTAAGATATACATAATATTTTGTTAACATCGGTGTGAATAAATCATAAAAATGGAAAATAAATTTCTCTTGACACATGTTTCATTTTGTAAAAAAATTTGAAGTTTTAATAAAGACGGCTATCCTCATATTAATAAATATTTCGGAAAAGACATTAATTTTCCATCATGTTTCCTCGGCTTTTGTAAGATTAATGTTGGAGCTGTGCCAAGCGCAGACAAAATCTCAGAAGTACGATCCAATCTTTTCTATGAATATGCAACTCCTAGGGAACGCTTTACTAAAACTTTTATGAAAAACGAGTTTTTTGCCTTAAAGAGAAAATGACGTTACGTTAAACTATCCCTTATCTTTCTTCACATACACAAATATATATTACAATATATTTAAAAATTATACGTAAATTCACATACGGATCTTTTGATTCATATATAATTTATTAACAATGACACAATGACAAAGTGAGATTTTTTTGTATATTTTCATTAAAGATAAACAGTCTTTTGTTTTTACATAAAAACCGTTTGCGATAATATCAGCGAGCAAAATTAAATTTTCTTCCGTGAGATGAAAGAAGTAGTATGGTAACCGCGTTTGTCACAGCCATGATCCTCCGAGAATTTTGTACCAACGTTACTGTGGCGCGATCACGAAGATGCTACTTTTCCATCTTACATTCTCCTTTTACGAGCGTGTAGGAACGTATATCCCTGCGAAATGATTGGCGCGTCTCACTTTACTCTCATCTTCGATCTTTCTTTCGAATTAACTATCATAACGGTGAAACTAGCGAACGATATAGAAAATTGTCTTCCGACGAAGAGTAGAATGGCCACATTTTGCAGAAAATATCTTAAGATGATTTTTATATATAACTCGGAAGCACACGCACACACCCCGAATTTTTATTATAAGCCATTATCAGGAAATTAACGTAATATTGGTAACGTCGTTATCATTACTTTTTTTCAGTAAATAGTCTTTATTTTCTTCTGCCTAACGGCAATATCGTTATATTTTTTAAAGTACTAGTAATAAATTTAGCTGTTAATTTTTTTATTGTTATTTTTTGTATTAAATTGTTAGAACTTTTTGAAAAAAAAAAAAACGTGTCAGAATTTTGTTAATTAGATATATTAGAATGTTAAAAATTAGATGCTAAGGATTCAAAAGTTAAGTTTATAGAAATTTTTAGCGATTAATATCTGAAAGTTTGTGATAATCACATCTAAAATTTTAAGTATTCACGTCTCGTCGTATATCATTGAAAAAACAGAGATATTTTAGAAGGAAAAGGTACGCAAGTAAATGAGATCTGAATATGACCGTAAAAGATAAGAGACGTCGCTATGATGCAAAAGATCCTTAAAAATTCAGTGGGAAGAGAGAATGCTAGTCGATCAATCGATTTGTAAGTATCAAAGAAGTATTATAAAGATCGCCCAGGCGTTTCTTTATTCACGGATAGAAGAAGTAGAAAAAGTTCTTAATGAAGGGGCACCCGTTTTATTTCTTAAGAATAGATTCATTTGATATCTCGGAAAACTCCGAAACTTGATCGCTTCTTTCATGCGTTTATAAATGCAAAAGTTTAAACAACGATAATAATCATAATGAAAGAGCGAATTTAATTATCAAGCACCGTAAGAGCATATCATTTAACTGTAAAGATTAAATAATGCTCGTACAATGAACATTCTTTTGGGCGAATTTTTATTAACATTTGTATTTGTATGTTTTTCGAGTTGATAAAGAAACTAAAATTTTAGATTTTATATCTCAAAATGACAATTAAATGTGGCGAATAATTTTTTTTACATCAGTGATTCTTTTTTTTAAATTTAGATACATATATTGAAGATTTTCTTGGACATTAATTACGAATCTAAAATAATTTATTAAAAATTTAAAATAGCAGATCTAATATAACGGATGAAAAAGATATTCACTGAAATTTTGTAAAACGTTGACTATGTCATCATATCTTATAATAAATTTTCTTCTAACCTGGCTGAATCAGCGGTTGAGAAAATACTTGATTACTACCCTAACTTTAGGTAATTTTGCGCACAAGGTATCCCCAAGACGCAGGAGGGACCGAGAGCAATTTCATATTAATATCAAACCCTCTGTCTTCTGAGACTGTCTCAGCAGGCAACATCACCTCCACCGACAGTTTGATTCAATCAGGCACAGCCCTTTTCTAGATTACTCGTAGCTCTTTATAGCTCACAAAAAGCCGTGTACCTTCCTCGTTTCAGACACGCTGAACGAGCTCTGGATCAATAATGTTCGACCAACAAGCCTTCTCTTTTCCTCTCTCGAAGAAGGATATACCTCTTCTATCTTACTCGAACCTTCGGCTTTTGGTTACATCACTACGACGTTTTGGCGTTTTAGAAATATCGTTCATATTTTCGTAAAGTCTTGCCTGCCTTTAAAGTGTTTATCTGGTTCAAAGAATTTTCGATGTAACGTCACATCATGGAGCTTTACGTTGAATAACACGCGACTTAAAAAATAAAAAAGTATTACTATAATATTGTTTGGTGTCATAAGCTAAAAGTTTTACGTAAAGCTTTGTGTACGCTTAAACAATAATAATTTTATCTTATTGGACCGTGAGAGTTTTTAAATATTGATGAGAACATGCCGTAACGGTCAAGCTGGATCTTGGATGCTTTTGATATAATTTCGTGTGAATGTATATACTACTTATGTAAATTCTTAAATGAGCGCCGAAATTTATTTCATAGGCCTTCAATATTGACCACTCACAGTCGATTATTCTTCTCACATTCGACTGTGATTGGTAAATTTCTTATGATTTAACACTTAAAACTTAAGTAATGGCTTATTGTAGAAGGCCCATCAGATTTACAACGCAAACTCTAATAAACTACTATACTATTAGATAAGTTAAATTGACTAACAATTCAACAATTTTCATGCTCATAGTAGCTTGGATGTTAATAATGCTGAATGATACATACAATAATATAATATATCATTCAACATTATTAGGATCCAAGATGCTATATAAGTATCAAAATTGTTAGATTATTATATATATATACGTAGTATATAAATTCACATGAAATTATGTTAGAAGTATCCAAGATCCAGTTTGGCATGTTCTCATCAGTATTTAGTTTAATAAATTTTATGCTTCTCACTGTGTGATATTATTGAAATGTAAGCAAGATGTAATAATGTTTTATTATGTATCTAGGAAAATGTTCCGCTTGTCCTATTTAACGGATCATTTACCAAGTTTAGAATTGATCTCGCTGCATTAACAATAATATTGTAAAAGGCAATGTGCGACAGATTGTTAGTTCGGAAGCACGACAAGCTGTTTGCTCTGCGAGGGAATGTTGGAAATCTTGTTTTATTCGAAACTCCGGTCATTAAACACGCGATAATTCAAGCGGATAATACACTCGTACAGCAATACCGCCGACTGCAATTCCACGCGTGTTGGAGCGTCCTTTCGTTACCGTCGAGCCGCGCCGCCTCCAACCCGACAAGAAGAAGCCGCCGGAATAATTCACCAAGCGTTCTCCACCTCGTGAAGTGTAATGTAGAATAATGTTTTACACCATTGCGGCTCGCCCACGTGCCGAGTCGAGACGTGGGAATAAAATGAATTTTGCAGCGTGAGGACGCTGGCGCACTTCATCCATCATATGCCTTTTTGTCCCGCTAAAATAACATAACGCCAATACGGCTACATAAATTGCACGTAGAAACGCGATATATTAACAACAATGTAATCAACGAAAACAACATTAATGTATGTTGTTGATATTTTTTTAAAATCAATTTTTTAAGCATTGTAAAGCTCTTCATTATGCGATTAACATGGAAAACAAAATTTGAAATAACTCCAAAAATGTCTATAGAATTCAATTCTAACGGAATGTAATAATAACGACACATGTATGAATAAATTTGACATCGCTAATGCAAATTTATGGCAACAATGAAAACCGGTTAGAGAAAAAAGTATTTTCTTGTTATTTTGCATTTATTTGCATTTATGTTATATAGAGAGAGAAGCTTATTTTGACATTATGTATTATATCTTAATTACTTTTTATTGATTTATACGTGAATTATAAATTCGTCACAAAAGTAATCAGTGTAGCAATATACATTCCGAGAGGTAAATGCATAAGTATATATGCAATGGATAATGGCACCGATAAAGACCATGTACCAAAGGGGCGAAACGTGAAGCAAATATCGATCAGCGCACAAGAACACCCGACGATTTTCCACACGCCCGACACCGTATATTCTCTTTCTTATATCTTCTCGTACTTCATCGCTTTTCCATCGATATCGACGCCTTCTTTTTGTCCGTACTCGTTCCGCATTACGCCCGACCGCGACGTGAGCGAAACTTTCAAAACCGCGAGTTAACTCTTTCGAGACAGTCTACCCCCCCAGCGGCATTACGCCTTGCAAGATATTAAGTTGCTTTTTTTATGTTTGTCGTAAATTCAAAAAAATGCGCGGGATAAAACTTTTGCGATTTCTACGTTGAACGATTTCTTGTATATCTATACATATGTATGTGTTACTTCCATGATAAAGTTATAAAATGCTGTGTCCTGAAAATGTGTCAAATTTGTATTTTCTGTTCGTATACAGAAAATCCCATTCTACTCGATGGAATGTACAGGGTGTATCAAAATTCCGGAAACGTTCAAATATCTCGAAAGTAAAGCATTTTTTAGAAAAATGTTGTAGACAAAAAAATTGTAGTGTTTAAGATCTAATTTATTGATCATGTTCGTTTGACTTTGGGTGACGTTATCAAGATCAGATCAAGATTTTTTTTTCGATTGTTTTTAATGGAGACTGTTTTATTTTTTATTTCAGAATCTAATAACTGTCAAGACTTTTTAAATTTATTTGAATACTTTCCGAGTTATAAAGTTTGAAAGTTACAGTACCACTGACATTAGCATTACTCAAGATATTCGACCGACGATTATAACCTTTGAATATTATTTAAATATTAAATCTTATAGGACCGTACGATGTAAGAAACACAACCAATAAGAAATAGCCTTTAACGGTCGAGCTGGATCTTAGGTGCTATTATAATTTCGTATGAATTTATATATATTATATTACGTATGTAGTCTTTTAAACTACGCGCCGAACAATTTTTCGGCCTTGAAACGCCACTCTACGAAACTATCGCAATAATTTAACTCGTGATTGTTAAATTGTTCAATAGCAAATTGTTAAATTGCTAGATAATTTAACTCGTGGTTGTTAAATTGCTCAATAGCAAATTGTTAAATTGCTAGATAATTTAACTCGTGATATTATTGCGATAGAGTGGCATTTTAAAAGACTACATATATAATATATAAATTTATACAGAATTGTAGTAGCACCTAAGATCCAACTCGACCGTTAAAGGATATTTCTTATTGGTTGCTTTTGAATATTGTTCAGGATCATTATCTGGGTAACATTTGTCCAACCCAAGGCTATTGGAAGTTGCGTGTGTTCCACCTATTTATATTTTTGCACTAAAAATTGATTTTTATGTAAAAATGAAAATAAGAGGAACAACTTTCAACGTTTTCAATTTTAACAAATGTTATCTAGGTTATAATTTTGAACAACATTTAAGAAATTTTAGCTGTCAATTGGACCCTTAAGTAATGATAACAATAGCGGTATTGTAAATTTCAAGTATTATAACTCGGAAAGTACTTAATAAAAAATAACTTTGTTTTACAGGGTTTTGAAAAACTTTTGATATCAGTTATTAGAGTCTGAAATAAAAAATAGGATATCTCATTTAAAAAAACTTGATTTGATCTTCACCTGATCTTAACAATGCCACCTAAGGTCAAATGGATATGATTAATAAATAAATCCTATATCTTCTGTCTGTAACATTTTTCTCAAAAATGTTTTGCTTTCGAGACATTCGTTTCTTACACCCTGTATAATGCCCTAGATTAATTATATCACATTTAATTTTCCGACGATAACATGAATTTTAATTCTTTCGTCAGTAACAGGGATCTTCGAGAAACAGAAATAAATTTTTATTGTTCCGGATTACATAAAAATCTGAAAAAATTCCGGTATATCTACTTGTCAAAGCTTTAATAACAAGCTTTGACCACCACAGAGATATTCGGTTGTATTTTACTTTCTACTTTACTGCCTTTTTACAGATTTAAATTTATCTACTAAAATTCACAATCAAAATATCGATAAAAAAACCCGAGTTGACGGAGAGTTAATAAGACCTTTACTGTGAATATAACAAGAGGATAATATTTCCTTATTATTCCTTTCACAAATTTAATACGGCATGTTAATGATATATGAATAATTTTTTCTTTTTTTAATTTCAATAAAACTTCTTCTAAATAATTTAATTTCAAACTTGCTCGAATATCATAATGTTTTATTTAAATATAATAATATTTGTATATAATACTGTTATTAATAAAAATTGTAAAAAATTATAATAATTATTCATAAACTTTATAATTCAGGAAAAGTTATCTCAAATTGATTAAAGATTAGCACTTATCTAGGGCATCTTATATGCACACTCTTGCTTTGAAAATGTTCGAAGTTACGCGAGCGAAATGAAATTATTTTATAACCACCCCGTTTTTCCGTGGTGTCTTTTATCATAACTATATCCTACCTCGCCGTAGTATTCCCTAGTGACTCTGGGCACTGCCCTTTTTCTCGTAAAACTAGGTTAAATCCAAACGGCCGTGCATTGCGTTTGGCTAGAGAATAAAAAAACAAAAAGTCGAGTAGAAACATATAATGCAATCGGTGCTTCTGCATGCTTTCCATCAAGTCATTACTTTTTATCTATTCTTGCACGTTACTTCCTCCTTTTTCCGTAAAAAGTGTGAAGGATAATATTTCGACGGTAACATGTTATTGTAAATGAAGGAGAAAGGAAAAAATAATGTTGCAATTGCCAAAGTGGATAACATTATTTCGCGCACAACGGAGTGCGTAAGTCGTATCTATACATATTCTAGATGGCCGTTTTGACACTGAAGTTTCGTACAACGAGAGAATTATCAGAGAGCAGAAATACGCTATATGCACAATGATATTAATCTATACAGTTTGATGGCCAGAAATCGTGATCTACTTTGCGATGCTTCTCCATCAACTGTATTCGAGAAGCCACAGGAGCAGCAGGAACTGCTGCTTGAAATTTCGCCAAGCACCACTCACGTCTCTCGCGATTCCGGGTGTCCTTAACAGCTGGATAAAATTCACCGAGCAACGTAGAAAAGTTCGCGCGATGTAAAACGCGAACCATCAGCCTGCCGTCGGTATTTTCAGCAGCAGAGAGAACCGAACGTAAGTGCGCGGTTTCGTAAACAGCCGACGCGCGTTGCAAGCTATTCCGGCACATTTACACCAGACTATTTGCATTTTACTGTCAGTACGACAGTAGCGGACTGCAGGAAATAGCGAAGAGCTGTAGACGACGTCGATTACTTCGGACGTAAGCGACAACGACGACGAAGATGACAATGATAACGGTGTATCGCCGCCCTGATACATGGTTGATCTTAAGTGTGCTTATTTGTAGATACTCGCACACAAAGGACAAATGAATAGAAACAACTAAATGTATTCCAATGCTCTGCGATCAAACATCGAACGATACTCCGATATAATACGAGAATTATAATATCCGCGAGGTTCGAATTCGAAAACGATCGTAGCACGAAGACGAAATTAGATCGCCACTGGCGCTCGACATTGGAAAGAACGTATCGATTCTCGATGTTGTTGCTCTGGAGGAACTTTATTGAAACTGTATTTTGAGAAACCGTGAGAAGAATGGTTGAAATAGTTTCGCTTCTTCTTAGAAATTTTTTTCTTTCTATTGGAACGAGGTATCCACAGTATGTCGATAAAAAACAACTTTCAGAAAATAGAATTCCATATATTTCTTTTTTTACGTGATTTTCTACAAGCAAAAAATGTACATCTCCTCGAATTAATTAAAAGCAATTTTCATTTAAAGACGCTTTAAAATGCAAGATACGATTTTAAAAGATCTAAATGATTTTAGCGCTTCGGAATAAGAAGATATCTAAATGATTTCTCGAATATGTCTTCTGTGTCAATATTACACATAGCTGTAGCTTGTTGGAAGTTTAATGAAATTCCATAGCGGAATAGCATAGTGCAATTTCGCGCACACATTAATTGACAACGAACTAGAGTCTTCGTAATAATGTCACCTCTCATTCATTACATTTGTGTTGCATTAGCGTTATCCTATAAACAAGGCTTACGAATTAAATGAATAAGAGAATGCAGAGAGAGAGAGAGAGAGAGAGAGAGGAAAGAATAATTATACTAAAGTATCTAAAAAAATTCTACTAAATACTGAAAATAAATTTGAATACTGCAAAAAAATTTGACATCCTAACAACCAGCTTAAAGTTCTAATTATTTTAATGGCTCCCAACAAGATTCTTTTCAGATCTGTATCTAGCTGAATTTTTAGATATCTCGGCATCTTTTCCACGTTGCAATTCCGTATATAGAATAAAATAATTATACGCTTGAAATGCATCAACGTATATACTTGTACAACATATTGCACTCTTGCTATTTTACGTCATACAGTTGCTTGTGAACTCGATCTACGCATCTCGCGAGCGTTGACTTGAAAAATTTTGAAATCTCTGACAAAGCGCTCTGACAAAATCTCTCTTCTCGTTTCGGAAATCAAAAATTCTATTATGTTTGCCTCGTATGCGGCACCGCGCCATCGTGGGAGTAACTCGAGCGTATTTTACGGAGGAAAAGAGCCGATATTCACCATGTCACTGAGGTAGAATCGCACGAGACTCGCAAGTGGCATTCACTTGCGATGCATTCTTCTCATGCACCATAGACTCTCGGGCTCGCGGCGAGCCCTAAAATGCACTTTCGGAGTGGAAGAGAAAGGGGATGCATCCATCACCCTCGATCGTCAACGTCTGTTTTCACAGAAATTTCTGCTGTACTTTTCGAGGTTTTCGATGTATGTACGTACATACATCCCGGACATTCTCTCGTATCCGTACCTTGAGACCTTTCACGACTTTTCTGTCTAGCCGCACTTTTCCCTGTCGGCACGGTAGAAGAGAGAACGTTATTCCCGAGCGGCCCGCCAAGTCGTTCAACGACTTCTTCCAACGACAGTTTCTTCTTTCTCGATAATCTTTCATGATATAGCCTACCAAGTAGTTCACGGATCCTCGCTAGCCGGCTGTATGCAATCCGTTTAAGTTTCGCGAACAATACTAGTAATCCTAAGACAATACTCAAGTAATCCTATATTCTATATAGAACGGTTAAAATGTATATATTTTTAATTTAAATATCTCATGTTACAATAATGAAATCTCTTTGCCTTATTGTTTAAGCAATTTTTTTTATTTTAAACAGTCTTTGATACATTACTTTAAAACATTTTAAAAAGTTAATATATGTATAATGATGATATATGATTGAAATAAAATTCCTATTGAAAAAGTTGATAGAGAACGATGATAGAAAAATCCTGTTGTTTTGAAAATGAACTCTGGTTTGTAAATTCACTAATTTGAATCAAATATTATAGGAATATTTTATACGAATCTTATGGAACCCGATAAAATACGATAGGATTCATATCTGATTAATTGTGATCGCGAGGTCGCGAAATTGATTGAAATCCTGTCGTTTTTAATCGTTCTCTATCAACTTTTTTTACTAGAGACAAAATATTCTAATGATATGACTTATCCTGCAGTAACTTTGTTAATTTTATTATTCTGTTAAATTAAATTAAAACTGATAGGTAGACATTTATGATATTATGATACAAGATATTATATATTATTATATTCATACATAGAGTTGCTATAAGCTTCATAATCTTTTTTAAACGTCTCGAAAGAACGTTTTCTCCCAGTATGTCGTACTTCGTCGCAGAACATTCGATGTATGTTTTGCTAACATTTTCTTAGATGACGTTCTATTGTACCTGAAGCTGCACATCTCCGACTTCTCCATTTTGCCTTCCGCTTCTTACTTCTTTTTCCAACCACCCCTATCTTCGCCCAACCTCTCGTTCCAGTTGTTTGAACAACGAGGGGTGGATATTATTCCCACGAGATCTTTCCAGTCGTCTTACGACTTCCTTCGAGAGTAGTTTCTTTTTCAAGACGAAGCGCGTATGAGATACCTTTTGCGGAATCTTTTCTATCATATTTAATATTGAAAATTATTCACCAAGAATTTAAATGGTACATTAAAAACTTTCTAAACGTATAAAATTAACATTTATAAAATTTAATCATTAAATTTTCATATGTTATTTTATTATACAATACATAATATATTCATAAACAATTTCATGTTTAATTAAATTATTGTTATAATTAATGTTGATTACAAAACAGCAACTGTTTATAATATATGTATTGGATAAAAAAATGAGACTTTGAAGAAGATCAAAGTATGTTTGATACAAATAATGTATCTAAAACAAATCCAAGATTCAGCTATAAGTAAAGATATGTAATTAGTAAATATTTCATATAATGTGTTTTATTTACGCTTGTATTTCTTTTGCTTCTCTTTGTTATACCTCTCAATTTTTTACCTTGCTACATTTTCCAGTCGAACGTGCCGAGCATGCTTTAAAGACGAGGCGAATATTATTTTAGACCAGCGCTGTTAGCTATTATGAGAATATTGCAAAGGTAGCTATTTTCCTCTCTCTCTCTCTCTCTCTCTCTCTCTCTTTTTGCTAAATATTACTTTAAATTTTAGATAATGCATAGAAAGCGGGAGTAGTTTACTACAGCAAAATTCTGCTTTGCACAGTATGAAAATTATTCTATTAAATTATAGTATTAAATGTGACGTCCTTTCATCTCGGCTTGATTATTGCGAACGGAATGCAGTGATTACAACATATGGTTTATATTAGCAAGTTATCCATACATATACAATTTACACGTGTATAATTTAAATTTCACAACTTTAACGTGTCAGTGAATTTGGTTTCGGCCGGATATAACTTGCCTCGCACGAATAACGAAGCCGCGCCAATATGTTTCACGACGAGAGCCGCATCTTCATATAGAGAACGTTCTCCACATTCGGCAGTGAGTCGTGATTTCTCTTTCTGACGGCAGAAGTTTCTCACGAAACGTTACAGCCAAAGCGCATCGAGGGGTTCCAATTCGCGGAGTTGCCAACATTCGCATAAGATGTAAATAATGTTTCGCCTCCGGTGCATTCCGCATGCATCGAAAATCCGAGAGAAACGAGTACCGCGCACATCCGTCGACCCTGATCGTCAACGTCGCGACCGGCAGCCCGGCACCGATACATCCATTTCCGCAAAATTTTCAACCGCATACCGACTCGCGTAGGAATTCTCGCGACATACGTCTTCCAACGATTTCCTTCTTTCTCCTTTCCTTTCTCTCCTTGGAGATACACATGAGAACACCCACACACACACACACACGCTGTCGGCTTTCCCGACTTGACTTTATTTTCTCACTCGACCATTTTTCTCCTTCATTCGTCCCCACCTCAGTCAGAAACAGTTCCGGTTGTTTGAACAACGGCACGAATATTATTCCGCCGATTACGCGCGACTTTTCCGGCTAGAAAATCCCTTCTGCGATTTTCGTCGCACAGACGGCAGTTCACCTAGCGGTGATATTTCTTGTGAAGAGATATAGATATATACATATATAACGACGAACGACGTTTCCAAACTTTTCAACGCGAGATATTTGAGTGCCGACGTTTCCATTTGACAGTACTCTTCAGGCTCTTTCCAACGAACTATACGATCAAAATTTTCTTATGTCGCAATGGCGCGAAGGACTTGGCAACGCGAAGAGTCACGTTTCACGGAAATGCGCAAAATGCGGATCAATGATAGCGATTTATGAGAATGCAGGTTTCTAAATAATAATCTCGATGCTTCTCTTGCTAGAACTTTAATGTTTCTTTCAACGTTGAATTATATATGTATTATAATATACTACCATCATCTATTTTCCAAAGTATAAAGATGACTATCATATTGAAAAATTTACTGTTTAAAAGATGATTGATAGGTGACAAGGGGATTAAAAACCTTCTTTACTTCGGAAGGATGTAGACAAGTGAAAATATACTTCTGCAGTGTCCTGAAACGGCCAGAGAAATACTAATAATTTAACTAGTTGCTAAACCCTGGCTTTTGTCAGACAACTTAGAAATGGAAGGAGTTAATTTGCGAGTTTCATAGGACCCTTTCTCTCTTGAGGGTTCACCAAGCTTATTACAGTAAATAGCTTAAGCGAGGGTGCCCCGTTCGGCCTCCCTTGTTCGGTTGGGCCTTTCATCTCGCAAAACTCATCTCGTTCTATCTCTCCCTCCGGTGTACGACCTAAAGGATACAGACCGTGGAATCGTTATCACTTTATCAAAGTCGGGCGCGGTGTTCGCGCCGACAGGAGAAAGACCGTGCTTTTAACAGACCGTATCGTTTATTAACGGTTTAACAGCTTCGAGCAACGTATATTGCATTAAAATACGAGACATCGCGCCGATTAAACTGTTGCTGTGTCAAGGAAAAAAGATTGTTCCGCCACGAACAAGCACGCGAACGAGAAACGCCTGCTTCTACGGCATATTTAAAGCGTACCACGGTAATAGGATAGCGACGCAACGAAAAATGGTTTAGAAACGAACTTTCTTAACCCTTGCATACTTCCTTTCATTTGAATTCGTTGAATAAAAATATATGTATCTTAGCAATATATAGTATAGGTACTTAATCCTCCGCCAACAATATAAGACTTCAAAGGCACAGTCGATTTTTTTATTGTGAATTTTTTTAAATAAATTCAAATTTGTAAAAAGTAAGTAAAATATTTGGTATATGCAGACGTCTTAGTCTTTAAAAAATTTTTTTTATTTACATGTATATGTATAATGTAAGTACTAAAATCATTTAATTAACAATAATGGCATTTGACATTAATGCAAATTCACCGAGAAAAACTCTTAACAGAGTACATTTTATATTTCATCACATCACAAAAGGATCTTTACGCCAAAATTATGTCTTTAAAATGACGAAACTGGTATTTTCGTGTATTATGAGATATATTCCGCTAAAAACAGAACAAATTGATTTATATTACTTTAACTTTTTTTTCCTGGAAAAATCATATTAAATGTAATGTCCATGAAAATATAATACTTTTTGTCGTTCATCATATTCACTGTTATTTTATAATAATACGTGTATTATTATTATAAAATATAGCGTTTCAGATAATTGATATCAGTTTTACAAATATGTGAGAAACGTATGAATTATTTGAATTTAAAATAATTATACCAGAACGTGGAAAAAAAGATTAAAATTTCTGCATACACCTATAATCTAATAACCTGTAATTTTACTATATATGATAATAGTAAACATTTTGTTGTTAAAGCTTTCACAAATATGTAGGAATTTTTTCAAATTTTTACACAGTCCAGAACATTATAAAAAGTCTGCAGTGAAGTTCAAAGAATGCAGACGAAGAGTTAACATTTTATTGCCGACGGGTATTAATTTAACATCTCACTTGTATTGCAAGTCCGTTTAACATAACAGTAAAAATATAAAAGTTTAGTTCAATACAAGTTGCTTGGTTTAACACATCCTCAATTAGCCCACTACATTTTAATGCAGTACAATTGTACTTGT
This sequence comes from Cyphomyrmex costatus, assembly GCF_001594065.2. Lineage (NCBI taxonomy): Eukaryota > Metazoa > Arthropoda > Insecta > Hymenoptera > Formicidae > Cyphomyrmex > Cyphomyrmex costatus. Next base: position 2,339,703 of record NW_017277017.1, read on the forward strand.
GATACAAAGTAAAGAAAGAAAATTAAACTGGATAAAAATTAACATCAGGCGATGTCAGTGCAATGGATTGGCAGTTTCATTAATTCACGTATCATGTATATAAAAGCGCGAAATCTCGGGTGTGAATTTTAAAGCCGGCAGGTTGAAAGGACATGCCAGAGTACGGTTCTTATCATCTATCGGGACGAAATCAGCTGAAATCCACTTTAAAAGGCGCAAATCCGGGCGGTTTCGATCGGTGCCAGTAGCAGTTCGCAATTCGCATCGAACTATTTCCACCGGGGAAAATCGTGATTTGAATGGTAATCACACGACGCAGCAAGCCACTAAGTCCACTTGCACGTCTTCTATGCAAATAGACATGACTTCGCTTTTCCGCTACGCACGTATGAGTCTCCACGGCACATCGCGCTCTCACGATCTGCGAACACGGGAGATATACCTCCGGACGAGATTGCATTTGCCGCAGTGCGGGGCACGGTATGTACGATCTATTCGACGATGTACTTTCGAAGCTTCGCTGCCTGCACGAGGCCGTTCGTATAGTAGATCTGATGGTTCCGTCTCGTCGTATTTCTCTATTTAAAATTACCGAGATAAACGGTCGGATGCACGCACTCCTGCTTGCAGTCCTCAATCTAAAGATAGTTTTCTTTTCTTTCATTGCTCGTCATGTTATATATTCCGCAAAATGACGATCTATGATATGGGTGAAAAGATTTCAATGAAAAGAATTCAAATAGAATATTTAGATAAACTATTTTCAATACTTTTATTTATAACATTCGAATACACAATGAAAAATACGACTTACTTTTAAATTGTTACTAATTTCAATAAGAAGAATTTAAATGGAATATTTAGATAAAATATTTTTAATACATTTGTAATATCAGAATATGCAATAAAAAAATGCGATATACACTTAGGTTTTAGCTACTAAAATACATGGTTTTATACATGGTTTTATACATGGTTTTAGCTACTAAAATCACGTAATAATTTATGTTCATCTCTTATACAAAATACAATTGATTTTTCTACATTTGCGAGAATATTTTTATTAATAGAGAGTATAAAATAGTTGTTTCAGAGAGCACCGCATATGAATCGCATGTTTTCATGGCGGATACCTTTCAAGAACGCACAACATCGGAAATTGATCCGTACTTTGACACCACAGTGCCGTCCAATATCACTGGCTTGGCTGGAGAAACTGTTCAACTGGCGTGTAAAGTGAAGAACATTGGAAATAGAACGGTGAGTTAAAAAATATTCTTTACGGGTATTTTTAAATTTTTACAGTATTTATATTATAAATGGCAATAAATGAAGAAATTAAATTAAATTTTATCGCGTATACAATAGTCGAAAAATTGATTGGATAAATTTCATTTCATGTTAGAATTTCCGATTCGCTTGCCATAGAATTACGTATTTCATGCAAATCTTAAGCCTCACAAGTAGCAATTCGGATTTTGACACGGGATATTGGCAGGCGAACACAACCACCTACAAACCACAAACACGCGAGATAGGCTTGCCCGAATAATGCACGAAACACGACTCGGGTGTGACAAACCAAGATGAGCGGCGTCGACATTTTCGAAATGTCGATGTCGCGTGAAACTACGTCTCTTGTTGCGGGATTACTCAATGAATCGCGCATAATTAAAATATCTCTGAAACTTTTGAAATAAATCTCACTCTGAAGAGCGAAATTTTACTCTTAAAGATTGAAAATTGAGTCATTCTTGTTCAAGACTGGCTCAATTTTCACTCTTTAAAATGAGATTTCACCTCAAAGAATTTAGAGAGTAACGGATGTTGCAAATGACGATGTTTACATGAAAAAGCAGGAAGAGAGAATAGTGAGATCTTTCATAAATATAGGAACAATTCCATGTCTATTATAATATTCCACAGTTATATAATTATCGTCGTTGTATCGCGATTATTCAGATTTCAATTTCAACTCGGACTTCTGTTGTTGATTAAGTTAAATCGGTTTCGTTCGTACCGGACCGTAAGACAATTTTTTCGCCTCCACGGTTAAATCAGTGTTTCGAGTAGGTCGGTAAATTAACTCGAAGGCGGACACGGCCCTTGGGGAATTTATCTTCCACTCTGGGACTTCCGGGCGTCCTCGATTTCTAGCATTAACGGTTCACGGCACTACTCGGGGATTAGCGTAGTGGTTAAGTAGAAAAGGACGATCTTTGTCAGACTATGTCTTCATGCAGATTCGGTTGGGAGGTCACAGTTTTAATCCTAGAGTCTCATTTCTATGCAAAGGTCGGTCTTCGCGTTTATGTCAGCCGCGGCTACGCATGTACGTCTAATAGGTTTCGTTGACATTATACATTTATCTGTAGAGGTGCACACGATAGGAAAGTATAATGAAAGCTTCGATCATAGTAATTAACACTCCATTATGATGATAATAATAATGTTATATCATATTAATATCTCGCCACCTGCAGGATATACATATGGATACATGCATTCGCATATGGACGTAATGTTGCGAGAGAACGTCAATGGAATTGCTCGGACAAAATTATGTACAATCTCTAACTCTTAATGGAAGTGTAGGAACATGAAGAAGCCGAAAACGATGAAGTTACGTGAAAAAAAGTTGCGCCCCCGGCGGATAAGAATAAGCGCCACTCTTTCTCGAGGTGATATTAACTCTGAAAGTCGGTCTCGCGCGTGCAAAAAGATTTGAAAAAGGAAGAGCAGCAATCGCCGTTATACGGCAGTCACAGTGCGTTCTTGAGTTTTATCCACTCGCATATTTCTGTCGAAGCTATGCACGGCCGTGTTCTTTTTCCTCTCTCGCGCGCGTATCGTGAATTTTATTACTCGGAAAAAGTTTCCCACGAGTATACCGGATAAATGATGCTTTCTTTTTGCGAAAAGTATATTAACAACGTCGGCATATTCGAGCGGCAATCGCATTAGATCGACAATAGAAAGCTCTTTTGCCATTTATATTTCCGATAATACTCGAACGCAAATGCGCGTCGTGAGTTTCGTCCTGCAGTCGATCAACAATGTTGTTGATATGTGTAATGTAATATACAATATTATACACAAAACGACATATTATAGCATAATATAGAATATCATATTGTGCATCATTTTCATAAAATAACAAAGCTCCCATTGATTTCTTGTTTCTATTCTATGTTTAGTAAAGGATTCGTTTGCACTACAGCTTACATTAATTAACTTTCATAAGAGAGAGAGAGAGAGAGAGAGAGAGAGAGAGAGAGAGAGAGAGAGAGAGAGAGAGAGA
>NW_017277017.1:2343148-2381857 GCF_001594065.2 Cyphomyrmex costatus
AGAGAGAGAGAGAGAGAGAGAGAGAGAGAGAGAGAGAGAGAGAGAACAATACTATAAAACACAAAACTTTGTTTTGAATGCAGGCATTAAAACAAAAGTAGACAGATTACCGAGTATTAAATAAATCATTGAATGAATTGGTATATACATACAATATTTGAGTTTACAGACATAAGGTTAATTAATTAAAATTATCTTTCTCCATTGTTATTTTTGCATAAATAAATGCTTGGATAAAACGAGAATTAATCAGTTAACGATACGGTTTTCGGTTTAGCCATTGGTAAATAAATATTACAGCACAAATACAGTTTAACGAATACGATTTTTGCGAAATTGCATATGAATCATAGACGAACTTTTCGTACAGTTTGCAGACTAATATAACCTGTTAAAGTAACAAAAACCATTGAAATTATTAAAGCGCCAAATTCATCAGTACGATCCAATTTCCAACACGTGAGGAAATTACATAGGTTATGAATATTATTACGACTTCGAATTATCGATCAGATTTCTGTTCTAATTAACGGTTTCAAGAACTTCTCAGCATTATTCAGACTTGGTTGTCACTTTATATCTCGTCTATAATGTTTGATCGTTTCACCATTATTATGTCGATATAACGACATAATTCTAGCGATTAATACTTTGTGTTCGCTATACTGTCAGATATTTTATTATAACACAATTTTAATAGTGTAGTTTAATAAACAATTTAGCGGTATATTACGGCTAAAATTATACATGTATAATGTATATCATGCGAGCCTATTCATTTTCATTTCTGTTTCATAATTTCTAATAGAAGCTAAGTGAACAAATTTGCTGCGCCTATTCGTCTATAAATAATTGTAGAGTACGAGAATCGTCGTTGCGCCGAGATTGTAGACATACATCACGGGGTTATATAGCATTAAACAAAGACATGAAGTATTCCAGCTGCGGCGAATCTACTGCACTCGTAAATTTCTTGGGGCTAGGAAAAGGGAGAGTATAAAGTTTTATCGTCCAATCTTACGAGCAACAGGGCGTTAGGAGCAGTGATAGTTAGCAATACGCACAGCGCTCGGTAACTCAAGATTTCTGCATTTAGATTGTAGAAACCGACATATTTTTGTCAGCCTTTTCTTAACTATATGGATTTATGATGAAAACACTTATAGTTACTGCAATTCTCTTTTTACTTGATATAAATAAATATGAAATGTAATATTTGATTAATAAGTTAATATAATACTTATATTTGAAAATCGAAAAACTAGAGGTATGTAAAAATAGATATTATATCGTATTTTCACTGAAAATGGCTTGAAGACGAACTGAAACGTCTGGATTGTCATATATTTTTTAAATTAAAATAAAAATAGTTTTGTAACTCCATAAAGAAAGCAAATAAATAAATAATCTATAGGATCTTCGCGATTTATTAGTGTGAAAATAATATATTTTTAAGAAAATAGCTATTATTTAATATTATTAAGTAGTTACATTTTACAAACAATTGGAGTTTACTTGAGTCAATGAAGTTAACTGCAAACGTTTTGACTCTGGAGTCTGGATCTGAATCATCAAGTGCAAACATGTACGCATTGTAATTGTTTGTGAATTATATCTTATCGCCTTATAAATATATTATTTAAGCACATATATTCATATGGACAATTTACTTATATTTAATATATATTTTTAAATAAACATGAACTCTCTCTCTCTCTCTTCTCTCTCTCTCTCTCTCAATTTTGTGCCCTAACTACACTTGAGTCTTATTTGTCCTTTACATTCTTTGCTTGACCTTAAAAGCAATTAATTTAAATATTGATTATATTATTATTATATGTATATAGTATGTATATAAATGAATATTTAATTGCCTCAGGTTTCGTGGGTGAGACATCGTGACATTCACTTGCTGACAGTCGGCACTTACACTTATACGAGCGATCAACGTTTCGAGGCAATGCATAAATTCCATACAGAAGAATGGATTCTTAGAATACGATATCCGCAGCGAAAGGATTCTGGTATCTACGAGTGCCAAATATCCACGACTCCACCCATCGGTCATCCTGTTCGTCTGACTATAGTTGGTGAGTCGTAATTGCTGTATAGTCATAACGAGCGATAATTCTAGCTTTAATAGAGATGCATGAGAATTTGCATCGTAATTCAGCCGTTATCCGTTCTACCTTGGTAAATACAGCGATTCATTCATTGCTAAAGTACATTTTGAATTATGTTTCGTTTACATAAAGTTGCCAGTCGTGTTAAATATTCTGTTAATCATTTTTTTTATAATGAACGTTGACTAAATATTGACTATATCAGACAGTAAAATTTAACAGTAGATAAAAAATTCTAAGAATAAAAAAGAAAGATATTATACAATATATTAAATTATCTGAGATTTTTCTCTTCTTTTTCACTTGCGAAGAAAATCCGTTTTAATTTACTTTAAATAATTTAAGCAATCGATATTCTCTAATTCTCGTCAAACGACTAAAATATCTTTAAAATAATTTGGAATATCTAATTATACGACTAGAAATGTCTTTATTATATAACTTGAAATAGATTTAGAAAGAGAAGATTGAAATTGTGATCTAGAAATTAAATTACGTAATGAATGCTTATATTATTGATAAAGATTTAACCGCGAATAGTCATTTAAACGTCACGATTCAATCGGAAATTCACGTTCAATTCTACGTAAAAATCTTACGATTTACTACAGTATTCATCGAATACATCACGACGATCGCCACGAGTTTTCGAGAGCCAACTACGTTTGAATAATTTAAAGAACGTGTAAGTTGGGAAAAATTCAAGGAAAAAACGTGGAATGTTCTCATAACTTTTCCCTTAAAACTTCGCTGGTCATTTTAAGTATTGAGTAGAAGTAAGAAACCCTTTGCAAAAGTTACAAGCTAGTGGGCCTCGTGGGAATCGCCAGACGATCGAAAGAATCATAAATCAATGCGAGGAAGTTACTTCGAGGAAATATTATTAGCGACGCGTGTAGCAGACGAACATTGTCCTCAAGTTTATAAGATCGAGAAATCGCACATGCGTGACATAAAAAATGAAATTATCTCAATTTGCAAAAAAATCAAGGAATGCACGAAATATTTTTTTAATAAGATATACAAAAGGAATGTACTTACAATATACAACGTAAATTAATTTCTTGAATAAAATCTTTAGAAAATTCAAAAATATTAAAATTTACATCCTTTAAACAGTTTAACAAGTTTTATTTTATATTCTTTACTTGAAATGTATAATATATGATCTATATACATACAAGTGAAGAAGTACCAGCAGAAAGTACCATCATTGATCCGAATCAACGGAGATCAAGATTCGCGTCTCGCACAAACAAATCGAACAACGAATGTTTCTTCCGTGACGTCTATATCTTCTCGATAAGTATCGACAAATCTTCTGAAATTTTCGGTCAACAGAGTATCCTTTCTTCGATTCATCAAATCTCGAGTTAGAGAAAGCTTATCGCAATTGGTCTTCGAGGGTGAAGGTTAATATTGTTAAAGGATGGTCATTTCGCGAACACGAATTACGAACGTGGCCAATTATCGCGAAGCTAATGAAGCCTTTTCTTGAAGGAAAGAGGGGCCTAAGAAAGAAAAATCGACAGCTACTCTACCAAGCTCGCGCTTTTTCTTGTTTTTGTACTATCCATCACACTGTCCCATTCTCTTCGTCTTACCTTTAGTTTCTTCTCTCTTTCTCTAACAATCCAGATCTGTCATTTTTTTGTTTCATTAAATTCCATACGTCTCCCAATTTCTCTCTGAAAGAAAATGTTTCTAATTTTTTCTGATTTCTCTTCGGTGGTATTTTATCATTTAATGTAGCGCGATAATGCTGATTTCACTCACAATCAGAGCATCAGAATTAAAAGTATAATAGTTAAACAAAAATACATATATATTTTTACATCTATTTTAATAACAATATTAATTTAAATGATTCTCGGGTAAACTAAAATGATTTTGTAAAATCTCTCATCTTTGCTTATAATAAAAGGGAAATTTCCTGAATTTTCTCTTTGAAAAGGTATTAATTTTACAATTTTAGTCGTCGTTTCCATTAGTTTTGAGAGAAAGGTGCTTAAAGATAATTTCAAGGTAGCCAGAGGTGAATGATTACCCAATTACCCACACTTGTTCTCACTGCGTAAATGCATAGGTGTTGGGTGCGCAGAACAGGTATATGTAATATATAATAGCGACAGGATAATCTGAAGTAACCCTATAAATTACGTCCAAGCAATTGATCGACGTAACGGTAAAGCTTCCTCTCCATCTTCGTCCATTTAATAAAGACGCTGAAAGTAACGCGAAGCGGATCGAAAAACAATAGTCGACCTTTCAGCGGCATTCTTGGCACGCGATGCCCGTGAAATTGTGACGACAAATTGAGCCTTCTCAGGAGCGAAAGATTTTTCTTCAGGGTTGCGCCCTTTCGTCGTTTCGCTTTCAACCATGATCCGCATCGATTGCCTGAAAAGAGAAAGATCTTGCCCTCCATTTTCACGAAACTTAAACATTTCTTCGTCTTTCTTTCTCTATTCGTTTCCGGACCACGTCATTACTTTCCGCTATCGCGATTCATGCCGCCGAGGGCTTACATCGTTTGATTCGATTTTTGACTGGTTCGATATTTATCGTGAGAAGTGACGTGTAAAAATCGTTGAAATCGACGAATGCGACGGAAAATTCTAGGAAATTTTAAAGCAATACTACTTAAACACAGTCAAAATTGTATTATTTCTCATAAGACAATAGATTGTAATGCCGCGAATTTATTTCATCAATTTACAGAGATATTATTCTTTTATTATTACAACAAAATTTTTACTTTACTATAAAAAAAAAAAATAGGAGAGAATATTTTGTTATCTGTGTTTAAAACATTATTTCCTTGTTTTCAAAAACCTATTAAAAATCGATATTTAAAATTTAAAGGATACACTGCTTTTTCGATTGGTAATACCAGTTCCTTTCAATGTTTGTTATTCTATTTAAAAGGTATTATTTCCTTTAAAATTGTTTTTTTTAGAGATATATTGAAAATTGATATTAAAAAATTTAAACGATACTGTTTTTTTATTGGTATGTATATACCATTTATATTGGTATGTATATACCAATAAAAAAACAGTGTATCGTTTAAATTTAAATATATATATATATATATACATATTAAAAGCTGTAAATGTAAGCTGGAATCGCTTTAATCAGACGAGGGCAAAACAACACTTACTTTTTTTTTGATGATCTCTTTAACCATCGCTATATCATTACTTCTGTTATCGTTGACGATCGGTACGCTGCAGAAATTCTGTCATTTGCCTATACACAGGTAGAAAATGATTCGTTATGAATGCGAGTATTATGCCATTTGCTGACGTTATGGTCAAAAAGTTATTGTGGCTACCTTTTTCGCGGTAATATTTCTTTTATCTCGAGTTCGTTCGCTGGTATCTTTATTTTTCTCTATCTTGCGCTTTATTTCATCTAGGAAAGCAATAAAGGACGTGAAAGTTTTATCTTTTCATTTGCTTCTTTCCTTTTCTTTTTCTCTCTCCTTTTTTCCAGATCTGCCGACGTTTGATAACCAAACACATACGTCCCAAAACGAAGTACCACTAGTTAGAAGCGGCGCTCTCATTAAAACAGCTTAAATAATTTGTCAGATCGATAAATGAGTTTACATCCAGATCCGGTCTAGTTCTCATTAAGTCGTTGTTGAATATCTGGATCAAACGGATCGCGATGTTCATTTCACGAAAGAGCCAAAGAAGAGAAACGAGTATCGCTCCGTTCGCAATTTGTTCTCGTTACCTCGATTGAACAGTCGTCAACCTACGGCGAGTTCCACCGACAGACCGATGAATCATTTGCATCGAAAACCATCGCGACGTTTGTCTATCGTCGACACATTTGGGCCAGTAACGCGATCGTTTCCATCCTCTTTTGCTTTGGTATTCTCAATCGTTCGTAATCGATGCGATTCGTATCATACGATTTGAGTCAACTGAACGTCAAGCGAATCATCATTTGCGTATTACGATCTACTATTCTTGTAAAATGAGATTTCCGTTTCGTGTGTGTGAGGTTTTGTAATTAAATTTATTCTACATGTATTTTTCCTGCCCCACAGCATTTTTACAAAAGTCACTCACTGTATTGTAAAGTCTTGCGTTTAATTCTTTTTCCCCCATTGTGGAGTCTGAATTTAATTAAAGATACTGTGTTTTGCAATAAAAGAGTTCAACTACCGCGCGTTTTTTAGTTTCCGTTTGCTCTAGAAATAAAAATAACTCAAATGATTAGAGACGAAGAATACGTGAGAAGAAATGCGAGACAAAATCAATTGCGGTTAAATGCGGAAACGAAATAACGTTGAGAGATATTCCTCAAAATTCCCACAATTTCGAAAGCAAAATTTCGAAAATTCCACAAAACAATTCTTCGTGAACGATATATCGGACGTTGTCCTCGATTTCAACTGTTATCAAAGTTTCGACGTTGCGTCCTTTCTCCCTTGGCACCGGTAAAGCAATATAGCCTTTTCACTCGTGAATCAATTTCGCAGCCGTCACGTACTCGGTCAAGTCGTTTCTCATTGACGTTAGCTGTAGTAAAAGAAAAAGGAATCTCGAAAGGAAGTGAAGGAAAAGAGGCATCGCGAGACGGGTGGGCAGTTCGTAGTTTCCGTTTGTCGCAAACGTGCGTGGAAAGTTAAACTATGCACATGCAGCATAACGAATTTACGTTACCTCTAGCGCAGCGTGCGGAAGTTCTTAACCATTACCGAGTAGCCCGGCTAGTCGGAACATTAGGCAGCTAATTAGCGTTCACTAATTAGTTCTAACACGAATGCCTAAATTAATGTCCCATCGGCCGAAGTCGCGCTTAATAGTGCACAACATGATGATATCACACAGAAATAGAAAGATTATTATTACATATATCGGGGTTTTTCAACTGACGTGTTGCGGCGAAACGGTCGCAAAGGGTTTTTAAGTGCACTAAATTGGCAATTGTAGAGAAAATAATAAGAAGCGAAAAATTTAGAAATAAGTAAAAAGAAAACGGGAAGCGCGAAGTAAGGAATTTTTTTAAATTGTGAAAATTATTTATAAATTATATTGTGTTTACTTTTATTTTAATCAAAGTATAATATCACTATAAAATTACTTTTTATAATTAAAAGATAAAAAAATAAAAATTTTCGCAAACAACTTTACTTTTCATATATTGTATATACTTCTGAATATCACGTTGGCGGTATCTGAAGAGTTATGCACTAAAACATACTTCTAATGATATATCTCAAGAAATTTGGCTTTAATGTACCGCAAATTAATAAGATACAAACATTTTTATTTAAAAAATTAAGTTCATCAAAAAAGGAAAACCTACTTTTCGACTTAACAAAAAATTATTAACTAATGGCAAAAAAACTCTTAGAAAGATGATCGAATAATTTTTGTCACATACACACACTTCACTTTTTTGTTTTACAATTTCAAAAAAACTACAATTTTTTATTTGTGATTATTTTGATATCCTATAAAATTATATAATAATAAGTTCGAAATAATCCATCAAAGTGACATAAAATAAAAATAAATAAAAACGCTTTCTTCTTTAAACATCGATCACTAAAACTGTCTTAACTCTAAATGTTTTCTGTAGATAAGTCTGTTTTATTTACACAACTCAATATGTATCATTCTTGTGGAAGGATATTTTGTAGAAAGAAGTATCTTCTTGGAAACACTTTCTTAAGAAGGATACTAATGCTATTTGGCGAATGGATTGTGAAGTTAAGTTAGTTTACTTTTGATGATTGATAGGGTAATCTTCAACTAACTCATTCATGGTAATAACTTGAAAATCACATTTTGTGAGATGTATCACTTTTAAAATAAAGGAACAATATTATCATTGTTTACATGCTCTTTTTTGTGTGATATAAATTTATAATATGTATAATAAGAGCTTCAATCTTAATAAAATTCTATCTATAGCGTTATAAATTAAATTAAAAGAATATTAAATATATTTTAAAAATAATAAATGTGCAGTATCTAAATCTAAATTAATCAAAGGGGAGGGGGGGAATAGCGATCATTTTTCCGCGGAATCTGAAACATTTATCGAGTATGTTCGCTACGTTGGCGCGATGAAAAATTAAACATATTAAACTCATCATATAATTCCAGCAAGTGATATTAATAACTGTGTAACGCACAGTAATAATCGGGTATATTTCTTTACTTCGTCATACAACAATTGGGTTCTTGGACGATGAGAGACGACCTATCGTTGTGTGTTCATACACTTATTACGAGTAAGTGCTAGAAATTGTGGTGTGAATGCACGTGTAGGTTCTTTGAAAGTTAAAGAAGCACCCGCAAATCCATTAAACGCAAATTTATCCGGCCACGTCCATTAAGAAACGCGATTACCACGATCATCATGAAGCGCTGCCGTGTGAAACTCTACTATAGAAGTAAACGCAGTTATCCTCGCGTCGTGCCGTAGCGCATTTACATTTTGGCGAATGGTACGCCCTTCGGATGAAGAAAACTTGTTAACGAAAAAGATGATCAAACGACCACCAAGTTGGGAGAAGCTGTGTATAAGATCCATTAATTGGAATTACACGTAGTAATAAACGCGCGTAATTTATCTAGCTTAAACGAGCGCTCGTACATAAGGTCTCGTCGAGTATTCAATTTGATAAGCGAGCACTCAGTTTAGTTTATGTGCGTCTCAGAAACTTTGTTCCGCTACCCAGCGAATTAATGCCGTCCACGCCGGTCGGCAATGCAAATATGACCAGTGGCTTGTCTGTGACGTAGTGTATTCAATTTGTCAGAGTTTTGGGACGTTCCGACGTTCGCGTAACCGTCCGTGAGTCAAACTACTGTTAGAAATCCTTCGTGCACACAGGTCTAGGGTGGAACCTTGTGCAAATCATACGACAGGATTAGGAAGTGAAATACACGAGTGGATGATTCCTAGAGAAAACTGGATCAAGATAATCTCCTATGGAGATCTGTACTCGAACAGCAGATGCACAGAGAAAACGGATGGCGATCGCAAGTGTATTGGGGAATCAACTGCCTGTTTTCGGACACCTTGAAATTTCCAGAAGAGAGACGTTTCCAAAATTTAGATAACGCTATGAGTAATGCAGACACGCTAGTGCAATACAAAGATACAGTATTTCTTGTCCAAGATCAATGACAATATCGTTTGTTAACTCTTAAACGCCACACTATGGAAAACTGCACACTTGAGTAAGACATACCAATCCAATTCAATTACTCGTTTATAACTTTCATAAAAAAAACAATTTTTTTCAATCAAAACACCAGATATTAAAGGACATGATGGTACATAAGCAAATATCGTTATTATGTGTATATCGTTATTAATTCTCTGACATGAAAACTTTAAAAGCATCATTGATGTTTTGATTGTAAATTATTATAGCTTTGATAAGTATGTCAGAACTTTTTCAGACGTTTATATAGTCCAGAACAATTAAAAATGCTTTGTTTCTCCCCTCGCTGACGGAAGAATTAAAATTCCACGTTGCACCGTCGGAAGATTAATAAAAAAATTACAATGGAAAAAGTATTAAAAAGGCATTGAAAAAAGAAAGTCTGGTAATCGTAAAGGCGTTTAAGAATTAATTAGCCTCGTAAAACGCGTTGTTATATTGATACATTAATTATAATAAAATGAGATGGGACTCATATTTCACAACTCATATTTCTGTAAAAATAGTCGCTCTGGTTTTCCTTTCAATGAGACAATCGTCAGCTTCGTGGCAGTTCGTGCTAGTTTGTCAGCATTCTCACGATTTATTCTTGGTAAGAGATATAAACGCTCGGAATATTGTCCTCGTACGCGCGGTTTTCCGCGAGATGCGCTTTATCTCAATTTCGTCATTTGGAACGAGCGCTTTGATTGGCGCGCGTAACGTAATTTTTGTCACGATAGTAAAATTATGTTAATAGAATTTTTGCGGTTTACGTTACTTTCTGCGCCGCGGTGTCAAGCTTTAATACTTTAATCCTGGACGTTGTACTCCGCACGCGGACACTCCATGCCGCGCGATTGAAAGCGCTTTAGCGTTTTGCCGCGTATAAGCCGCGTGATTTCGTTACACTTTCTCATAAATATTAATAAGGAGCTTGACAGGTTGCCAGGCGCGAATTTTGCGAGAGAATACGCGCATAGTTAAATACATATACGTTACAGAAAAGGACGTTATAATGCAAAACGTCATAGTTCCGTTTCATTATCGATTAAATTTGCGTTAGAGCGTGATTAACGTCAATAAATATTTTGTTCCAGCTAGAATTTCAAATGAGCAGCAGCTTGTCGCGTTAATGCATGTTTAAGCGGTAATTAATGCGCAATGAAAAATACGCTCCTTCCTACGCTGTGTAACGTTATAAAATATTCACTGGTAGTTTCACGGGGTTAAAAGAATCGTTATATGAACCGCCGCGCCGCGCCGCGCCGCGTTCGTATCGCGCACACATCGAACACGATGTCGGCCGTATTTTGCACTCGCAAAAATAGCACAGTGCACTTAAACAACGGGCCGTAATTACAATGCCATGCTAGTAAGAGCCGAGTATTGTTATCACGATGATCCGGTCGGCCTATACTTTATAATTACACGCCCCCTCGGCACGAGCTCGCCGAGAGTGCGGCTGACCTATAGTCATCGAAATTAAAGGTTTCGCGTTTTCAGCGGCGCCTCGTTAATTCGTCACGATGACGGTTTCGTGCGGCATATTACTAATAAATCGTCCGACGCGAGAGGTACCCATCCTGCTTTCGTTGGCTTTCGCGAAGTCAAATCGACAACGGTGACGACGTGTGTGATTGCGAAATAAAGGTGAGCGCGGGGTACAATCAAAAGCCGCGATTTAATTGCTTGCGCATCGCGGTATCGGCATCCGCGTCGCCAACCGCGACCGCCTGAACATCACTCTTTTTTTTCCGATTTACAAGTTCGAAACTAATTAAAAGTTGACTACTAGTGATTCCGTCGGCCGTATAGCTAGTAATTTCTTTCGCCGAGTGCATCCGCGTTTACTCTCACTTTATTGACAATTCCCATTACAGCCACACTTTTTTTCGTTGCTACGCAACGTAGCCAACATGGTCCAGCTTGTTTCACCGAGTCAACTTGAGTTTTGTTAATTCAGATTTTGCCTTCATCAAACAGTTAGATTCAATCACCGAGCTAGTTCTCGTAAGTTCTCACGATGTTCACTTCCAGGCTCTTTAGAGGCTACAGTTGGAGTTACCGATAATAACAGCTTTTAACGACAGCGGGGTGGGACAGGGAGATTCCTCAATCGTTACATACATATACATATATAGATAGAGACCAATTTCCAGGAAACATTGTTTAATCCTGTTCTACGTCTTGAACTGTATGTACATTCAAATGCAGATATGGCAAGAATATTACGATACGTAGGATTGGGAAAACAAGCGTGAATATTCACATTACAATAGTTATAACTGTATTATTACTAGACAATAAACACAAATGACCGCGATACTTACGAGAAAGCAAAATCTATTTTTGAAATTACAGACAAAGTAATCTGTTAGTTTTTACAACGACGAATTGCATTTCATATACACAAATTACAGTAGATTCAATAAACGTTATATTTTAAAGATGAAGGTTAAAATTTATAGAAATAATATTGCCTTTGTTGCCAAATGGATTTCTTATATTTATGTTCCAAATGTTTACGGAATATCAGATTTCTATTTTAACTTCCGAGAAATCATACCACTGTAACAGCACACTGTAATAACAAAAGCTTACAACGCAATTGAAAAGAAATCGAAAATATGTTATTTTGGTATAAAATCGGAGCACAATTTCTGAAAGTTTTCAATCTGATCTTCGATAATTCCTTTATATATTTATATTCGATAGTTAGGTTGATGTATACATTCTTAAAGCAAATTTAAAATCTCTGCAAAATATAGTCAATCGTATTGTGTAAACAAAAACAAACTTGTATTATTTAAAAAATTGAAAATAATATCTTTTAAATATCTCTAATATAAAGAGATAAGGGCAATGAGCGAATAATTTTGTTAAAATCTTTAAATTAATCTAATATATTGCGAAGAATATCACGTAATTATGGCGTTTCGTCCCGGCTTCCACTACTGGACTCATCAGTAAGGCATTGTAGTGGAAGCCTACCTTATACGCCTGAGAAAGTTACTTAGTTGAGATTCTATCTTACGCGTATCAAAGCACTTGCGAGAATTTTGCGAATATCTATAGACCTCTGATGACGGGTCGACGTAGTAATATTCTTCTTACGTTTAGTAAATATTCTTCTTACGTTTAGTTTTACGTAGTAATATTCTTTTAAATATTGTTAAAATTTTTGTCTGTATTAAAACTTTATATACAATATAACCGCCGTGTTGATGTAACGAAACGGTACATTCGATTTCAATTTCTCAAGAACCTTCATGTTATGATAAAATAGTCGCGGCCAAATCTATAAGCCGTAAATCGCATCCCATGTAGGGAGAAATTCATCCCCACGTAATAACGACGTTGAACTATTTCGAATATCCCGAGGGCGGAAATATATCACCACTCGAAAACTATTTGGCAGCGATGTGTGACTACAGTGATAGTGTTCATGACACATCCATTGCGCTTAACGACAACGTAATTTCTATACTCTAACAATGATATCTTCCACTCTGATATCTTTAGTTTGCTCGTTTTGCTGGGAATACTGCCGTGTCATTTCTTTGTATCAAAGAATTTTATTTAATGTTATCAAATTTAATAAGATTTCAATTAATCCTGATTATATCTCGTATGTATATATATAATAATATTAAAAAAGTTCATATCCTTTGAAATAAAAACATCTATTCAAACGTTTAAGAGTTGCAGAAGATTGTTTAATTCATCTAGTAACTAAAAATAAATTCTAATTATAGTTTCTTGAGAAGACCGATAAATTAAATTCGATACTATCTCCAATAACGATCAGAGGTTTTAGCCAATCGTATCGGTTATCTTTACGCGTATAATCGGGCGATTGCTAGGGAAGCATTGCTTAATCCAGTTTCGATAATCCTCTCATCGTCGCTCGTAGACGGGTAGACGTTTCCTAGAAAATAGAACAGGATTAACAGTTGCGGACGGAGATGGTGTCCGCACGGCCGGAATAAAGTTTCGTTAGCTCAATATGGCGCCGAATGATTTCCGATCCTGGCCGGTGGCCAAGCTTCTTCCGGTCGGTTTAGCTGAAATAAAGGATGTCATATTGAGAATTTGAGGAAAGTAATGCCCGGCCGGCCGTGCTGGACACCATTGTAAGCCGTGCGCGGATTGCCGGAGTCTGCCCGCGGCCTGGAAAATGCAGGATTATCGCGGACGATAAAACCGGTATGTTCGCGGTGGGGGATAACGCTTTCCCAGCTAGGTTTGTTAGCTGATCGCGGTTTCAAAATAACCGCGAGCTTTTATCGAACGTTTCCGTCGGGATTGTTTTCGCGGTTCAAGGGGGCGAGGTATATCGCATATGAAACATATTGCCCGATCAGTTCCATTGCTCGTTTGGTTTGCCCGAGTAAATTGCCGATAAAGACGTTCGTAAAAAGACTCGTTCATGGACGCTATGATGCACAAATGCGATTCCTGAAGCCGCATGTTTCTCCAATCGATTAATATGTATCTAATAAAAGTTTCTCTTCTAAAATTGAGTTAAATACGAATAAGATCGTGGATTTGAAACCCTTAAATTAATAAACGATATTAATATCTGTAACGATCAACTAATGAAACTGAGGGATAAAACAAATCATGGAAGAAATCAAATTATAAAAGTAATATTTTTCATAATAAATTATTTACAGTGTTTTTTAAGATGTTAATAGCGTCGTAATTAAATCGACGATCAATTTAATTGTTATATTATTATTATTATTTCAGCTTTGGTTTATAATTGCGTTTCAAGTCTGATAATAAACGACTCGTAATTCAACGTATTTAAAACTTACATGTAATAAATTTACATATAAAAATTAATATTACTTATAGTAACAAGATCTTTATCGTTCTTTCCTTACTTATTTGATCTATTCATATAGCGTTCTAAAGATTAATTTATTATCAAATTATAAATTTTCTAACGATTTGAAAACGATTAAAATTGCTCGTTACACGAAAGTCATCTGTCAAACAATATGCTTTCTCTCAGAGAGTACAATGATCTGTAGTTGCTCCATTCTCGCCACGAGATAACACGATCGTTCTCGAGTCGAATTGGCAGCTACGAAAGTAATTAGAATTCCTAATGGTCGCAAGTACGCTTAAGTAAGTGCCAGTAACAACGCATTATTAGGGTATAGATACTCGAGCAGCTTTTCTCCGGGGGCCGAAACTTGGGGTAGGTACTCTAGCTAAGAATCTCGCCATTACCGTCGCCTTTTGTGTAAATGGCTCTTGTTCGGTAGTTCAACCGTAGTTCCCTTATGGGCGTGGCGGAATCGCTTGCCACGAGGAGTATCGTAATGCAGGTGGGCATCCTGGTTCATGCTCGAGAATGCGTTCTGATCGCGTTAGTATCCAACGGCTAAGGCGGAAGTGCCGAGCTATCTCATCGCCGATAAGACATTAATCCATAAAATATTGTACGTGTTTAGGATAACGGCTGAGACGTTGACCATTACGAACATTGTATAAAGATGCACGTCTCCCGTGTAATGTATGGATGGACGTATCGCGCGCGAATGGTTCGATAACATGCAATGCAATATCACATGGATGCTATAAAATCTGCATGCATAAAGCTGACATATTCGATAACCGATTCTTTTCATAGCACTGATTTAAAAAGGAGAAAAAAAAAGAGGGAAAGGGAAAAGTAACAAAAATATATTCTCTTTTGTTAAAAATATTAATAAGTAATGCAGTAAATTACTTTTAGTGCTATAGTCTGACTGCCTATCCATCCGTCCGATTACCTATCTGCAAGATTTCTCAGAAATGATTTAACTTTTTCAAATACTATTATATTTTGATACTTCGAATTTCTTCTTCCAAGTTAGTTACAAGTTTTTCGTTGTATTACTTAAAAGAAAAAGTAATACTTGCCAAGAGTGTGCTCCTCCGATTTTAATCAGTTTACGTTGATTTTAATCAGAATACGTTTTTATTTAGATAAAAATAAGGGGCACTTTTTTATATGTATATACATGTCCATTCGCATTTATAATAATTTAAATAGAAAAAAATGTTTGAAATAAAAGTTGGATGGTTTTAAGAGTACTCAATAATTATAATTTATAAGAATTTAAAAAAATTTGTTGTTGCAATAAAAAATTTTTTAATTAAATAAATTTTTAAAATTTATTATTGTAAAGTACTCTTGTAAAACAATTCAACTTTTATCTCAAACATTTTTTTATCTCTTATAGTTTTAGCGACATTCGCTTCAAAATATAATAATCGATTTTTTAAGGGGTATTTTACCATTTAAATAAATACATATATTTAATAAAATACATATATTTCTAAAAAAGAAAAAACAAAGCTCATAAAAATCAGAGGGGCGTATTCGATAACTCTGTTAGTTACATCCGTTACAAAGGGTTTATATCGATATAAATACAAATGTTTACTATACAGGACAAATGAATATAGTTACAAATTTATTTTAATAGTTGATATATTTGTAATGTCTTGCTATTGAACTAATATTTTACAATATTTTATTCCGATATTAATTATGCATATTAATTATGCACATATGCGTATATAATTAAAAATTAAAAATGTACAAGTGTTTTTTTCCAAAGAACTTTCTGAAAAATATTGCATGTTAAAGGGGCCCTCGAGTTACATTCACCACCTGTCATATCGTCATAACCGCACGAAATGTCAGCTCTGTGATTAGCGAAATCTAATTGCGATTAATTTAAAAACTATTATAGCCTCGATATTTTTATATTAAAATTTTCATCATAAAATTATCTCAAAAATACGTTTTTAATAAGAATATAATAAAATTAACATATATGTATATAATATAATATGTATGTATATTGTATATAATAATATATAGATTTATAAGAGATATTTAACATTATAAAATGCGTGATATCTTAACAATTTGCCTTTTTAAAAAAAGGAAACAGAAGGTGCCAAGTGTGCGTGTTCGCCTCACAAAACACTGTTACATGTATTATTACAGAATATAAAAAATGAAATGAAATCTTTAAATTACGCCAATTATGAAAGGAATATATTTTCTTGCCACATATACATATAACATACACTTTATTTCAAAAAATAAAAGTACAAAAAACTTAGCGCTGCTAGACCACAAAATATACAATAATAAGTTGGTTATTAAATAATACCGAATAAGAGAGAATAATAATAAAAAGATTTAAAAAAAAATGCAGTATTAACATGCAGATTATCAAGAGATACAGCATATATAGTGTCTCATGCCATGTAACGCACAGCATGAGATTATGATATTTTTGTATAGAATAAGTATAAATACATGTACACAAAAAATTAAGGATATAGGATTAAGTATACGTGAGTGAGTTATGTTAATTTAAAAATAAACATTAAACTACATTTATTTCTTTTATGTAACATTCACTTATTATATTTTGAGGTCTAGCAGCGCCAAGTTTTTTGTACTTTTACTTGTTAAAATTTTGTTGAGTAAGGAAAATACAACGGAGTTTCAACACGGGAAAAGAATTTTATTTCTTAAAATTTACCTTGAAAATATAGTAATACGGTACGATACAATATTTTAAAGATTTTTACCATACACTTCAGTAAAATTAATCAAACTTACTTTATATTGTTTTATTAATGAATATGAGAGATTTACATAAAAATTCTTCGAAATATAATATTGTCACGATTACCATAATGATTTTCAGGGTAAATTTTAAGAAATAATTCTTTCCGTGAAAAAGAAAACACGATATAAATACAAATGTTACTATAGTATAATCTCCTGAGCGATTATTCACTTCACCGCGTTCAAACCACGATATATTATTCTCTTATCGTCGTTTCACCCTTCCGTGAATGACACGTTTATCGGTCGTGATCTCCGTGCGATATTCCGTCGGTGGCGCACTGGCGAGTGATGCGCAATCAGTATGACACGACGTTGGATATGCACGCATGTCGTGCACACACGCACTGGTATACACTGTACTTATATCCCAGACAGCGTGACGCGCGATGGTACCCGACACAGTGGTCGATGTTCGTACAGACTCCATCGATCGACGCATTTGGAAGCAATTAATTTCTATCGGCAATGGCGCGAATGGAAGATCATTATCGATGTAGGAATGCCCGTGTTGGCCACGAACGGACAGACGGGCGGACCCAATGGTAACTCTCGCTCCTGACGATATAGCACATAACGTATGGGACCCATAGAGTTCGTGTTACTGGGATCGTTCGCTACCAGGCTTTCTCTCACTTGCTACACTCTCTCTCTCTCTCTCTCTCTCTCTCTCTCTTCGTGCCCTCAGCAGTAATACATTCAGCGGTTGCACACAACCGTGCCGGACTTGTCCCGTCGTTAACTTATCCCCGATACCGTCAGCTGCGTATGTCTGTCAAGTTAATGTCCCTGATCACTACGAACGTATGGACACCGATCTCGAGTGGCGTTACGAAAAATAGGCCTCCCCGACTGCGTTCCTGAAATATACAGTCGCTTCGATACAATGACGTGATTTATTGAACGGATCCTTTTTACACTAGTGGAGAACATTAATATTGAAGGAAATGAGCGCGAGAATGATCATATTGTTCATATAGCAATTGATATGCGCGCCTTATTTATTGAAAGTAACCGTAAGTTTAATGTGTAAGCAAACTAAATAAATGACAAAATTAAGCAAAAACGTGAAGTTTTGACATCCCTTTCAAATTACTTTTTTTTTTTTTGCATTTCAAAACTCTTTTCAAAACTCAAGAACTCTTTAAAGAAAAGGAAGAGCTCTATTAATTATATCAAAATTTTGAGAATGAGATGTCAATTTCACAGAGATGATATCATGCATGAATTGAAGGATGTGCGAGCTGCATGTTTATTTCCAAGTCACGGAACATACAGCAAGCGTCTTTTTTTAACAAATATCAAAGAGTAACAAGCCATCTGGTAACGATACAAAGGCGATGGTAGTATCGAACGACCTGCAATTTTCTTTCGGGAGAAAAAGTTCGCGTCTTCTACCCGAACGTATTTCGTAGAGGTAGCTTCGATTTACTATCTTCCATGCTTGTTAGACTTTTTTGCGGCCAACACGGCGAAGTGGTGATTCAATTGCGGACGAAGTCGCGGTCGGGCCACGTACGCGGTCCACCCTCGATTTATTTTACTGGCTCTCCATCCAAGGGTGCAGCAGGGTGGTGATCGATCAAAGATAAAGGATCGATGGTTCGGTTAAAGACGTAACAGCTGGTTCGATTTTCACCTTCCTCTAAAATTTAAGAATACTTTACTTCACGCTGTCAGGAAGAATAAAGGGGTGTCAAGTTGTATCTCGAAGATCTTTAATTAGAGATTTTATAACAAAGTTTGGCCACAAACAATTTTATCAAAATCCAGCAAAAAAAAAGTATACTTATACATATGTACATACATATACTATTTCATTCTAACTGAACTGTCTCACACACACACACACACAATATAATCTTAATTAATTAAAGTTATAAATGGAGACAGTATAAATTAAAGTGAGATATAGTACAGAGAGTTTAAAAAGGTTAAATCCAAACTTATATAACGTTAATGAGATCGAGTAAGTGAAGAAAGTTCATATAAATTTATATGCGAAAATGCTTTATTGAAAAGTTATAAACGTTCAAAGATTATTTTTATTAATTAAATTAAGTGATAGTTACAATAAGTAACATTTGAAGATAGATTTGGTGAATTTTTCCGGACATTCTTTCCAGACTGTATATACAGAAAAGAAGAATATACAAGGTATATTAAATACGCTAAAAGATTTTAAGGGGTAATTCCTCCTCATACACAAATTCGAGATGAAAACATATGTCCGAAATGGCTTAGTTTCAAAGATATAGGATGTCAAGGTTGAAGAACAAATTTTATTTTCTTTTGAAAACTACTTAAAACTTCGTTTAAATCTTAGTTTCATCAAAATAACTCAAATGGTTTATCAAAATAATTCGAAATTCTTAAAAAAAATAAATTTTTTATTCCTTGAATCTTTGAAACTAAGCCGTTTCTAGGATACATGATTATATGAAAATTTCGTCTTGAATTTAGGTGAGGAATCAGCCCTTAAAATCTTTTAGGGTACTTAATAAACACCCTGTATATCTTTCTCGTAAAATTTTAACAAAATCGTTCGTGGGCAGACTCTGTTAGAGAGTCTTCATCTTAAACTTAAGAGCACTCTCGGCGTCAAGTATAAGATATATCTTTTGCATAACGCTTTATGAATATATTTGCGTCGGTAAACCGGAGAGACGCGACAATCGACTGCACATTCTTTGCATCTGGTTAGCAAAGAAAATTGAAAATAACATTTGGTGATTGTACTGAGAAATGATATTATTATATAACATATTATGTTATAACATAATTTGATATTATATACTAATTAAATATTGTCAAATATTTGTTTCATTTGTAGTACTTAAACTGTAATACTTATATCTCGATTATTTGCGATCGTAAATTGACAACTAAGTAAATATAAATAAAAATGTTTTGTTGGTTTGCTAGTATTTCATTTTGTATACATATATATATATAATACATCAAAGAATGAAGATTGACAAACGAATTCCCGACGCAGCGGGTCCGTTATTTCAATTGAACGATTGTCGAAGTAATTGATCGTTCCTCTTAGCAACTACCATTGGCAAAGAACGTCGTTGAATTCTCGAGATACTTGCAGTACATCGTAAAACGAACGACGTCGTGCGTGTCTCTTCGTGGAATGTTCGTGAGGAGAAGTCGTTCAGGGATGTCCGAGAAGGAAATGAAGTTCCTTCGCTTGTAGAAGGCTGACTAGAGTGGACTATGTCCACTAACGAAAGTCAACGGATTGTAGCGGACATATAATTGAACGTTGAGAACTATGGAACATTGTAAGATCTTAATTTCGGTGTGACATCGTTAGCGTTGCAAAAACGTCCTCACTTGCGGCTAACGACAAACTCCTCGTGTTCTCGTTAACATCGTATCTTAACGATGCCTGTGCTCTCTGACTTCCAAGCGGTGAAATCGGGGAGAGTGCATGCTCTTTGAGAACCCGTAATTTTCAATGATATGCTGACCAAGCCCTGCACAAGTAATATACTGAAGAGAAATTACGCCCCGTAATCATCGTTGGTGAACCTATAAATTTAGTATAATTATTTTTTTCATTTAAATTAAAAAATGCAAAGCGAATTTTTTATGTGAATAAGTTAGTCTCTATTAAAATGGATCTATCTTGGAAAATATGCGCGAAAAAAAGCTCAATAGTATTTGTTTTAAGTTACAAAATTAAGATTTTTCTCGAAAGTAATACGAATGAAAAGAAAGGAAGCACAATTTTGCTGAAATATATCTAAAAATTAAACTACGTAAGTAAAGATCTGAAAATAACTTTGCTGAAACATCAAAATAATTGTGTAGGACGCTCAAATATAATGAGTAATGCACTGTAAAAAGTTCTTATATTTTAGTAACTAGCTTGAGCATTTTACATAATTATTTTAATTAGTTTAATAAAGTTATTTTTAGATCCATAGCTAAATTTTTAAATATCTTAACAAAACGTTTCTTTTATGCAATCTGGCAAATGTATAACGTTGCATATATATATAACGATTGTACGAACAATTTTATTTAACGATGCCCTACGTGTAAGCTCACAATTTGTGCGCGATGAAGTATTAGTAAGCCATGGAATGGCTGTAGTACAAAACGTTATTATGTGAAATAACATGCCATAATAACGATTAAGAAAGATTCTTTTCACGATAGTACCGTCGTAAATTCACTCATATTTCACTCTATCGTTAGATCTATCGAAAGGTTAGATATTCATTACTCCAGTAATAGGAATAAAACGCCGGTAATGCGAACAACAAAAGGGTCTCGAGCCTCATGAAACAGTAATAAGCTGTTGCCGCCCTACGATACTCGCGCTTGCTTTTGGTATTCCTGGCGTGGAAATGAAGATCTCTCTGTGTTGCCGCAGACCGCGCTGCTCGCAAGTCGGTCAGCAAACGACGGTGGAAGTCTCGAAACTGGTTTGTCAGATAATTGAGATCCACCAATGGGAATCCGAGAAACTTGGAGAATCCCGGTCGACGGACTGTAACGATCCTGTGTACCGCGGACGCGGAGATTCGCCGAGGTGGTATTTCCAGCAACAAGATTTAATGGAAGAGGGCGGGAAGGGGAGAAAAGGGAAGAAACATGCTTTTGCCTTGTGTACGTTTACTGCATGGTCATTGATTCCTACGAGCACGCGAGACAAAAATTCCGGACACGTCGTATCCACCCTCACGAAAATTAAGAGGGTTCTTAGCACCTCGAGATATCGCCGCGACGGATGAAGAAATCATCATTGCGAGTGTGGGGCACTTAAAAAAAAAAAATCCGTATATTTGTGGTTCTCTCTCTCTCTCTCTCTCTCTCGGTGATTTCTCCTCAATCGCATACAAAGCGAATCTCTCGAATGGAAACTCAGTCATCCGGAATTGATTCCGTCGGTACTTCCTTCGGGCGAACCTGTTTTCCGCGAAATAATGTATAAGTATAATGCCAAGCGATCTCCTCTTGTGTACGGTTATTGCATTTCATTTTGGCTGCGGACTTTTTGCTTTCCTTTCAACGGTCGTTCGGAAAAATACGATATGAAGAATACGGAACAATCTCATATCTTCAATAACAACGAAAAATTATAGAGGAACCTTTATCGTGTTGCTTTCTGTTATAATTACCAAAGAAAAAATATCAGTATATAAATCTCCATCACAGACGTTTTTGTTTGCGATTAAAAAAAATGTTCGCGACATAGATAAGGCAACATAAATGGAAGGAGTTTTAAAAGTAGGACAATCGACACAATAATTGTGCATAATATTGTGCATGTGATTTTCTCCCTTATTGCAGAACCTGTGACAGAAATAGCTGGCGGTCCTGATCTGTACATCAACAAGGATAGCACGATAAATTTAACATGCTACGTGAGACACGCGCCTGAACCACCATCGACGATAATTTGGAGCCATAACCATCAGGTAAGCTGGTCTTACGATCCACGAATGAGGATCTTGCTATACTTGCTGAAAATTGCCTGTCACGCTGCCATGAAGTCATGAGAGATGCTTTCAACTGAAACCTCATCTGAATTTCATAACGGACGCTGGTTTTGCGAGCGGACCGCAGATACCAGCATAAACAGAAACATTTTCATGTTCCTCGCGGCTATTTAAAAAAAGCCTGCAGCTATATACACGCTTCTATTGGTCTGGTATATCGATTATCGCTGGTAGCGTGCTTTCTTTCCTTCAGATGTGCAATATTTATGGAAGACGCCAACAACGGCTTGCTTTTTCAACGAGATGATTCCGTTCGAGCGAACTGACAATCATAATTAGAAGATTCGTGTTATATATTTGAGACATTTCTTTTTATAATACTACTGTACTCATCAAATAAGAGAAAGAATTTTATTTTCGGTCACAAAGCGGATATTGGTACTTAATAATACTCATATGCAAAATTATGCAAGTACAATTTTCAGTTCTATAAACTGCGCGCCAATTTAATTTGTCAGATTTGAAACGCAATTATAAACTGAAACTGGAAATAACATTAAAAATGACATAATGTTACAGATTGAAAAATAATATCC
This sequence comes from Cyphomyrmex costatus, assembly GCF_001594065.2. Classification (NCBI taxonomy): domain Eukaryota; kingdom Metazoa; phylum Arthropoda; class Insecta; order Hymenoptera; family Formicidae; genus Cyphomyrmex; species Cyphomyrmex costatus. The sequence goes on from NW_017277017.1 coordinate 2,366,167, forward strand.
TCTCACTAGTTCCCGGTTATTACAACAAATATCTCCATTTGACTCGATGATTGAGTTCATAAAACGCCTGACTCGGAAAGAGAGTTCAATAACCATGACTGAGATGAGATTTTTTGCATCAAGTTCTTTGCAGCTTATTATCATTATTTAATTGACGATCAATATAATTTGTGAAAGTATTTTTATTTATTATTGCATTTTCGACAAATCAACGGCAATTTATATACCCCTTAAAAAGTGCATTTTTGTAAATAAATATTAATCGGCTTCAACTGAAAATAGAATTTGTTCTCTTATTTAATTTTTTATTGTCCATCTAATTTTCACTTATAATTATTCTTATTGTGGCACAATAATATAAGAATTTCCATTAAATATAACAAAGGTTCTCTTGCAATACCACGAAACGATTCATTTATTTAGGAACATTGCAAAAGTTTCTCGGCAAGTATAAAGACGGCTATATTATTAATAAATAGGTAAATGAATGCTCGTAATGTTACGTCAGTTTCATTCGAGTTTAAGAATCTCACTATCACGTTTATTTATGTAAACGCGTGTACAATTGAATAACCAAGGTGGTTGCATAAACGACGCTTTAAATTATAATTTTGAGAAATTTGTCCTGAAATGCTTTCTGCCATTCAAGGAAGACACCTACAGTCGACACTTTTGCCCCTTCTACTTCCCACAAAGTGCCTTGTGTCCCGTTTAGTCACGTCACAGACAGATGATATGACATCTGTCTCTCTCTTCTTCTGTGAATAAGCAATTAAGTTCTGGATCGATTAATTATGCGTGCTTGTATTGCTATTACCTCCGACAATTATCTTAAATATCAATTCAATAGATATATAGAAAATAGTCGTGACGAATAAATGTGATATTCTAGCATTAAATACGACTTCAAATTTTATATTTTGTAGATATAACCCATGTCAACAATAAAAACAGTATTTTCTAGAAAAAAAATCGACAAAAAGTGATCTCTTCTATATTATATTAAAAACAATAAAATAAACAGAAAATTATATATTATTACTACTCTAATTAATTAATTAATTACTACTATTATTATGAATTAATTCATAATTCTGTTAATTACTACTATTTTCATAAAACTAAAAATTAATATCATTGAAATTGATAATATCTATGTTTTAAAATTTTTGTTTCAAAAATATATATTTACATATTATAGTTTGTTTTACTATTTGATTCATTTTTCTTTAAAACTTTAAATTATTATGATTAGTATAATTTACTAATAAAACAGAAAATTTTTTTGTACAAAGTAAATAAATATATTATATTATATAATAGTATTACATATTTTTATGATTTTTAATGCGCGGCACGTATTTAAGAATCTACATACTTAGTATATAAATATAATCTAATATAAAAAAAAAAATTCACACGGAATTATATTAGAAGCATTCAAGATCCAATTTGATCATTACGGCATGTTCTCATCAGTATTGAGTTTATAATTTTTGTTACTATATGGCATATTGAATAAAATCCGGTTTTTAATTTATATATCATTGAATTTTTCCAGTCAATCCCGATTAATTGATGAGATTCTCCATTTATTTCAATTTGACTATTTAATATTTATTTCAAAACTTTATATTGTGTGGTTCCTTTTATCCAAAATTATATTATTAACTTTTTTTATTAACAAATGTATGCGAATTCATAAATTAAACAATCATGATCGCAATTTCTGCCAGTATTAATTAAATATTATCAAATATGATTAATTTAGAGATGCAATAAATTCTGTCCTAATGAAACTTATAAAACAAACATATACATATATGATAATTTGTGTAACCAATTGGATCCTTAATTACCAATTATTGAACAATGTAACACCTGCGGTTGTAATAAAATTATAAATAAATTTTGAAAATAACATTGTTGTGATGCATTACGTAATTTTTAAAGAAAATAAAAGATGTAAAAAGACAATTTATTCCTTAAAAAAATTGTGTTTTCAGTCTTTATATAGAATTTAAATAAGATCTGTTTATTGTAAGCAATAAGAATCTTTTTATTGTTTGAAGAATTATTATGAAAGTTGAAGTTTGTTTAATGTTTAAATGTATTTAAAATTTAGAAAGAGGATGCAGATCTAAAATGAAATTGTATAAATATTAAAAAAATATTAATAAATATAAATATACTAGTTATAGACTCTTTTCGTTCAAAACAAATAAACAATCATAAAATTAAAAGGCTGTAAAGAGTTAACGCAGTTAACTATGCGAAAATTATTTTAATCTTACAATAAACATGTAGACAAATCAATCGAACGGTTCGATTTGTTTATTGTAAGATTAAAATAATTCTCGCATAGTTAACTGCGTTGACTCTTTACAGCCTTTTAATTTTATAATTGTTTATTTGTTATAAATATTAATTCCTGGTTTTGATATTTTCATAATTACGATCGCGTGATAAAAATATGTATTTTATGTCGGACTGCGAGGTCAGGAAATGAATGTGTAACGTCTAGAAAAAATCCTAGGAAAAAGGATTTCTGTCATTGCAGGGAACACGTTCCGTCGACACTTCCTGCTTCTTCCTTTTCCGCAGAGTGGTCCCATCCGTACTTGGTCACGTCAGAAGCAAGTAACCTGACATGCTTTTTATATCCTTTTTCCGCAGGCGATTAACTTCGACTCGCCGAGGGGTGGCATCAGCCTGGTAACGGAAAAGGGACCCGTAACTTCGAGCCGTTTACTCATTCAGAAGGCGATCGACAGAGACTCCGGCCTTTACACGTGCTCACCCAATAACACTCATCCTAACAGCGTACGGGTCCACATAGTCAATGGTAAAAGAAAAATGCCAATTTTGTTTAAAACGAGCTCTACGTGCAAGTATCTACACGTTTCAATTCGAGTGAGACATTTTTTTAAAAAACGGATTTACTAAAAGAGAACTAATACAATGAATGTTGAACAAAATAGATATACGCTGTATATATATTTTGTATGTATATATAAAAAGTTAATTAATAACAATCGTAATAACTTTTCGCATTTTCGCTATTTATTGCGAGGTAATATAAAAACATATCCTTTTACACAAAAGAGAGGAACATTAAATGAAATTAAATTTATCTCTTGGAAATTATACAATTCAGTTAATTTAATAATTACATTATAAACGTTTAAAAAATCAACCAGTTACTTTTTTTAAATAAAACACTTCGGCGATAATCCTTTACGGAAAGAATGGTTTTCCTGAAATATCTACCTAAAAATGTAACCAACTTTTTAATAAAAATTTAACTAAATTTACAGATCTGAAAATAATTTTGCTGAATCATCAACATAATTATACGTATAAGAATCTCAAGCATGATGAACAATACTGCAAAAAATTTTAACACTCTAGCAATAAGCTTGATCCGTCCTACATAATTATTTTGATGTTCTACAAAATTATTTTCAGGTTTTTAGATTTAGCTAAATTCTTAGATATTTCAGCAAAATCGTCTTTTCCGCGTGAAGTGCCAAATACCTTTTTAGCTTGTAGAAAAAGATGTAAACTGGCCTCAACAAAAATGCTTAGCTTGTAAACGTCAACTGGGGCCTTTTCGCCCAAAGTAAGAGCTCGCGTTCAGCTCCGCGAAAACGTCGTTCTAAATACCACCTGCTAAGAGCCGACTGAGCGAAACGGCATTATAGCGTGGCATTTGTTTCAGAAGAACACCCAGCGGCAATGCATCACGGTAGAGGCGACAGAATGGCCGCGACACTGCTTCCGGTCGTTCTACTTCTTCGGATGATATTCTAGCCGACGTTATGCACTCCGGGCTCCAGGTTGAATGCGCGCAAACTTAAGCACGGTCCTCTAACTCTCACACGGAACTATCGAGCGGAGGTTCGGTTTCGCGGTTTTGTCTCCGAGGATTCAACTCGCTGCGACGCGCATTCGACACATTCGCCTCGCGAAAGTAACGGAATCTCATCGTAGATTTGCGTCGCGACATCGCGTGTTCTCCCATTACGTCGTCGGACTGATTGGAATGCATTCGCGTTACGGAAAACACATTTGTCACATCGTCGCCTGGAAAACGTGAGTTAAAATAAATATTATTAGGCTAGATGTATCCGAGGAAATGATGAATTACGAATAACTATTGAATACATATTTAGTTCTGTGTGATTACGTGGTTTGAAAAAAAGAACACAAATATAGCTTATTGTTAGTAATGGCCAAAAAATTTGATACGAATTAAAAATATTTTCTATTAGGAAATGTTATATTATGCAATGATATTTTTTAAATACCAATTCTGCTGCCGTAATGGACAAACGAGAATCTGTCTATAATAATAACTTTTTAACATGATTAGTCGAATAAATTGGCTGAATTTATGCGGTACATTCAAGGTCATTGTCATTTTGCGAAAAGAGTGTCTGAGTTCTTGCTCTACTACGGAAACAAGTACGAACTCTTTTTCTGTTCCGGCAAAGAGTTGCGTGTCCCCATTTTCGCCGTCTGGAATCTTTCCTCACTTTCCGAAATAAAAATCGTCTACAAAAAGAAAGAATCTCTTGTAAATATTATACTAACATAACGTATGACTTAAAATCGATCCATTTCTGAATTTCCATATTTGTTTCTAAATTCCTTTTACAAAAGAAGAAACGACAATACGAAAAATACATTGTAAAAATCGAAAGAATCGCTTTGAATATTGTCTGAAATTAAATTTAAAAATATTTTGTTGAATAATGTATGAAGAACTTTAAAAAAACGAGAAAATTGATTGATTTACAGAATTCGATAAACGCAACACGACGTAAAATTGCGTATCGGTAAAATGCAAAATTTTTTGAAACATCAAATAGAAGACACACACGCACTGATATATTGGGATCTTATTTTTTAGTAAATTATCATTCATCATTTCATAAAAAAAATCTTGAGCATAGTGTGTTCAATACTGCAGTTATTCAATTATTGATTGTGCTGGGTAGACCGCAATATTTGCCCCACTCGCTGCAATTATCAATGTTTTGGCTACGACCAGTTTTGAATATACACATATTCCAATGTAATCCCATTATCGAATTATCGGTTATTACACAGAAGACAAGTTGGAGGGTTTTTGTTAATTGCAAATATTTGAGAGAAAATAGGCATCAGTATTGTTCTAAAAATTTTATAAAATTCTTTTTAAGTTGAATGTAAAAACCGACGCATAATTATAAATTATTTTAACATGAACAAATGAAATTAAGAACTATACAGATTAATTCTCACTCGCGTAAACAATAAATGTTAAGAATATAATATATTGGAAAATTGAATTAGTTATATTTATTTTACTTGTTCTAATAAAATCTAACTAATATATTCCATTTCCATATAAATTTTTAAATATGTAATATATAATATATAATAGTATTAACAATTATTATAATTTTATGATCCTGAAACTTTGAAACAATATTAACCCCTTGATATTCTTTCTATCTGACGAATTTCTGTGAAATCTCATATTTCTCTGTTTTTTTGGGTCGCTGATTACTACTCTGAAGACAGATTTCAAAAATTCGAAATGGCAGATCCGTTATATAGAGCTGCCATATAGACATAAATATAAATTCCATGAAATTGCACTTTCTGTTTTTGACTTTTTCAGAAAGATTACAGTTCAAACTCCAATGTTAGACTTTTTTGAAGTTGCTGGAGCATCTGGTTTATGCGTTATAAATTTATGAAAATGGTTAAAAAGACATTTTTGAAGGTTTTAACCCCTTCTTTCTTGGAAATCTTACACAAGAGACAATTTTGAGGCCATATTTGTATTCAGCTTATTTACTAAAGAATTACAGCATTCTATTTACTAAAGAACGATCTTTTATGACAAGAATGCAAAAAAATTGTTACGCAGTGTAATTTTTATTTTCGCGCAAAGCACCAAAAATTTTTTTAAATCTATCGAGCAAAAAATTCTATAAAATATCATGTGTGTATATTATATTTTAACACATGAAGAATATTCAGTAAAATTTTCATTTTCTTATCTTAAATAATTTCCAAGAAACCACATTTTATGTAAAAAAATACTCTTTATTTTAACTTTATTTCTTTATAAATGAGAAAAGAACAATCGGTTACATTAACCATGGAAAACGTGTAAAGTAATAATATATTAGAAAAATGTAAAATTATAATTGATTTCATTAAAGTTATAATGAATATGTTTTAAAAATGAAAAAGAAAAAGATGGGAAGTATATTTTTCACTGTCTCTCAAAGAGTTAAAACGTAAAAATTGTGCTATACTAAAAAAAATTAGAGAAAAATAAATAATATAATGTTTTAACGAAATGTATCGGATTATATGGCAAAATGCCGCAAGATATATATTTGAATAATCTTGTATCTTGTACATCAGGCGATAAAATCCGCTTAACTTCGGAAGTAAGGATAGACGCACTGACGGTCTGAGAAACGCATAGAAACGAAAACTTGGAAACTTGCATGAGAGAAAGAGCAATGGAGATATGCAAATATAACGAAGCTTTCCCAAGCTTGCGATGTATCTATAAGAAGAAAGCAGGTTTATTCGCCGAACTTATAATGGCTCGACTTCGAAGCGGATTTTATTCTCGTTACGGTTACTGTTAAAAACGTATTGTTCGAAAGTGCATTAGCTCTTGGGGATTCGAACACCGTTGCGCCGGGACGATTCCGAGATTGTTTCATTTTCTACCGTAAAGGAGGACTGGCATTGTGCCTCTGCAGCGAGCTTGGCAGTATTGTTGTGTCGGAAATGTACCTCGCTTCTTCAGGACCATTCACGAAAACGTAAAAACGACGATAACCTTGTCACTATTAGCGCCCAAAATATTTCTTCTATCAATGGGACCATATGATCAAAGCGCGTTGGTCCAATCGCGAATAATTCGCGTTAGCAATGATGCCGGCGTACACGTATAAGAAACGGTCCTATGTGGTTGCTGTATATACTATATATTAGAAACGTGATCCTAAAAATATTTCGGTGCCAGTCTTTCAATTAGCTTGTAACGACGCCGAAACTCGTTGTATTTCAAGGATACTACGTATAATGCATATACACGAGATATGTTTTTATAGTTGTCAATATATATATGTATATGCGGCTAAGCAGACAGAGAAAACGATTAAAATGACGTAGATTAAGTGTTATTTGTCATTCTCTATAGATATACCTTTTTCAGAAATCTGTACATTTTCGCCGAATTAGTGTTGCGAATTGTGTCGAAAAAATTTATTTGCCATTGTACGCATTTAATAAAAGAAGAAAAAAACATTCATAGAGGAATGACAGATCGTGCACGAGTGACCTACGTTAATCGTACTTTTTTGGTTGAATGAATTTTTACACCGGTTCGTTTAACAATTGTGGATCTTTGGGATATTACCACAATAACTCGTTAATCACGATTTTGCTTAATTCTCGATTATTTCTGGTGTCATATTTTAAAGAACAATTTTAATTAATATTTGAGTTAGCGGACGCTAATTACCTTTCTTTAGAAAAACGCTCTTTCACGCTTTCTTGTTTACTACTTTGTTATACGAACCGGTTACTTAAGTTTCACATGCCCCGACCGCAATGTCTTTTACTTTCTAAACATTAAGAATTTGTACTTCATATGTTTGTGTCCACGCAATGAAAATGTAATAGTCTGATGTTCTTTTTGATTTAGTATAATTTAATATTGTTATACATTTTAAAGTGAGATAATGGAATAAAAAATAATTAACTGTTTAAAGCAAGAATTATAATTATTTAAAAAAAACAATATTTAAAATAAAAATTACAAAGAAAACAATTTAAAGTAATTTCTTCAACATATCTAAGAATCAACAACCTGCAAAAACGTAAGTATCTTTAAAATACTTGTCTATTAGATACTTTTATTAGAGACATTTCATACCGGCTACATTTTGTATACACTCGTAATGTATTCGATAATCGATATACATATAAAGCTCAGCTCTGTGTAATTATTTCCATAATTATTATCTTCATATAACACAAAGCGCAGCTAGGAGGAAACTTTCCGTTACCAGCCAATAATTTCCATCGCAAATGTAATTATTAACGCTGTCGGGCATTATATACGGTGCAGTTCATTACATGGGAATTAATAAATTTAATGACAGTTCCAGCGTGCGTCATGTCGCAGTGCAGCCAGTATAGTGATGCACTAGTACAGTAGCTCCATCAACGAGATACGCATCCAATTGGAAAGTCGATAGACTCTGTTACATGACATGTGATCATACGTTCCGTTTCACAAACTCTAGATACAATGCGTTTTTTTATATATATATTTTACTTCCTAGTCACGATACGTATTTTTTATGACTGAGCATAAATTTCAGTGACAATAGGAACATTCAGTATGACACAACATAGTTGGTGGTTCAGTGAATCGAACCTCGAGGTATCAAAAATGCATCAAAGTAAGTATTAGATCAAATATATAATATATATATATATATATATATATATATATATATATATAGGCATGTGTGTATGATATTGATATCACTATTCATTCATTAGACTAAATATATAATTATCCGCAAAATGAGCTTGCGCGAGATTTAAATTTTTTACTTTAATGGAAATCATATTTTATAATATTCTGTTAATCTGAATTAATACTATCTCAAATTACTAACTCAAATTACAATAAAAATAAAAGAAGACTATGTAAATACGAAGAAATTACGAAAAAAGAATTAACAATAAAAAGATAAAAATAAATTAAAACAAAGTAAATTCCTTAAAAGTAAATCAATTAAGAAAAAATTTGTTGCAATTTTATTTATTTCACTGACAAGTAACCTTACCTTTGTGTCACTCAATTTCATTGAAACTTAGTAGATTATAGAATAGTTTAGTAGGGGAGACCGGGTCTCGTTGGCACAGCTTTTACAATTTCAACATTAAATTCTTTAAATAACTGATTATTATGATTAAACTATATGCTAATATGATAGAAAGAACCTTTTCTTACAAGTGGATGCTAGAAACGATTCTGTATAATGTACAGTTTCTTTGTAGTAAGTGTAATACAAATACGTTGCATATTGCAGCCAGTTTGCCTCGATAGTGGGCTAAATTGATATCATGGAACAAAATCTGAATGGATTCCAATCGGAATTGTTCAATTATTTTCAAAAGTTCTATTGTTTTTTTTTTTTAAGGAAAACGGAATAATTTTTATCGGAATGTCCATTCTCTGATTTTGTTCCATGATACATGCCCAGGATACAATTTTATACTTTTTATATAAGTATACGTAGTACATCACAAACATTGATAGGTGCGTCTCACGATTTTCACGTGCAAACTGTGAACGATAGCACATCATGCTAACCTATGTTCACTTTGCATAAATTGCATTAAATATGAGTCAATATACCCCATCTCTACATACATTTGATTTTAATGGTTTTATTATAACAAATTACTATCATCACTCAAAATAACATGTCGTATAACAAAAACTTTTCTTTTAACTGATAATACGTTATTTAAATTTATTTTCTCAAGCTGAGAAGTATTAATACGAAATATTGAAAAGTTCGAAAATCTACTTCGTGCCCCTTGAATTACATATATTTTTCTCTTTTTTTTTATTATAATACTTGTTTTATTTAAATGAAATTTAAGGATAAGTATATCTATGTTATAAAAGATATATTTTGCAGTAACTTTTCCATTGTTTTTTTTTGCCACAAGTACATAAACTAAACGCAATGCCAATTTATCCCCTATGCCAACAAGACTCGGTCTCCCCTAATTAATTCGTTGCATTTAAATTCTAGTATTAGAGCTATTTTTGAGTTTTAGAAGATAAAAGGTTTCATATTACTAAAAGAAAATTTAATGTTGGAATTATAGAAATTAAAATGGCGGATCCAATATGGCGAGCTGATAAATTTTAACAGTTTTATCTCACGTACTCTTTGTCGAACTCGGAAATAACCAACGAGGAGGTAGCGAGAGTTTATTCCCATTTTATATTTTGTATTTTTTGTCCTTTATTATTATTTTTTTATTTCTTAAATAAGGAAAAATAACACCTGAGCTTAAATGCGACGAATTAGTTACTGATTTATAAATACAAGGAGTTGTTTTTATCTTTAAAACTGCATCTTTGTTGATATAAAAAAGTACGTGTCTGTTATTTTTTACTACTCTACGAATCTACTATTTTTTACCATTGAGTTTCAATAAAATCGATGAGTGACACGAAGATAGGGTTACTTGTGAAATATGCTAGTATAATCTTCCACAATGCTTTTGATGAGTTAATATAGGTTCAATTAGCGATGCAGGTGGAACATATCAGTTGAACGTATATGAATTCAGAATAGATGCTTATACAAACAGTACAGTAATTCCGTCAGTTAGTACTTGGTTAATACAATAGGTCAATCGCATACACATCCCAGTCCCAGTCGACATGTATATCGAAATTCCTATATCTATACGCGTAACTGACGCTGGCAGGTCATAACGTGCGTGTGTTGTATTACCGAAGTAATCATGTATATCGCATTGTCATAAGTAGTAGAGTAGACCGTAATGCATCAGCTGGAGTATAAAGAGGACTGTTGAAATTGTACTGCTCCAATTAATATCTAAAGCGGCAGATAACTCACGGCCTCGCCCGACATTCGAATTCTATGCGTAGCAGCTTCTGGCGGAGCAGCATTTCGGAGATCTCTCTCAATGGTTGTTTCACTTCGTGTTATTTCGAGAAACTCATCCGCGGATAACGATAAGCAAATATTTGTCTCGGAGTTAGTAGAGGCGCCCAATCCACGAAAATCGTAACAAATGCCGCGAGGAAAATCGATATAAATGTAAATAATGCACAAGACGCGGCTAGCAAACAATTAGCGCTTCCGTCATTTTACATATTCATTTTGAATTTTAACTTGGCTACTGTAGTAAAAGTAACTGCATCCGTAAACATGTGGTAAAGAGGATCAACATTGTACTAAGTTAATTAAATAGAGAACATGTTTCTCTTCTTGCATTCGTAGTGTTCCAATAATTTTAAAATTCGTACAAATTGTAAAAGAAAGAATAATAGTTTATGATTACAAAATATTGCATTACATTAGTAATAACTTATTTTTACATTCCGAATGTAATTATTAAATTGAAAAAATTGATAATTAAACTAACATAGGAATTAATTAATACAGAAAGTAAAATAATATACCAGATTTATAATGGACATTTATCTTAGCCTTAAAATTGGAGAGAATAAATGTAACAATAATAAGGTTAACAGTAACTTCCTATTAATGCGATAAAATTACACGAAACCATACAGCATTATGCGCATGCAAACTATGTTTAATTAGCTGACACACTTCAACGCAACGTTAAATCTAATTTGCCAGTCGAAGTAATGAACAGACATTGGTAAGTACTTACATGTTAAATGATTCAATCTGTTATGTCGCTCAGTTCAACGTATACGGTTTCATGATGCATTCGATTTGGACCAATTAGAGGTTCTTTTGGCAATTATCAGCTAATCGTATGACTCACAAGTGTTATGCTTTTAGTACAGCAGCATGTGCTAAACACTAAAATCAATATTAACAATGTTTCTCAATTGCCAATGTGTTCTGAGTCACAGTGTTTCATCTCGCCATAAACTCCACGAACAAAGCACTTAAGCGAAATTCATTTAACTGCGAGATTAGGCACCGCGGTTGAATTGCTTTTCGGACGAAAAGCGCTCGCATATAGCAGTTTGTCAAAGTTATGGGCAGTACTTTGACGTTACACTTAAACGGTGTAATCAAGGTTGATGAAACATTAAGAAGGTCGCTTAGAACGTCGATTAAAAACTGAGAAAAAGCGTAGCTAACACGTTTTTTTAAACACAACTTTGAGATGACAGAGTTATTAGAGAATATTATCTCTTTTGCTCGAAATATATCTATAATAATCGGAATAAAATCAGTTTTTGTTTTTGTATTAATCGGTAATGTCTCGCAATTATAGTCGATTAAGATAAGAGAGAGAGTAATTTTATACTCATTGAAAACACTAAAGTATTAGCTTTTTAATGAAACAAAATTGTTTCGCTGTAATTCTTCAATGTCTATAATTTTAATTTTAATTAATTTTTCAAAGATATACATATATTGATGATTATATCAATACCTTCGATCAAGTATCGTATAAGCTATTAGGACGTTGTGCGTGCGCACGTTTTCTCGAACGTAACATATCGTATTTCAAAACACGTGTATTACACAGCTTCTACATTTATTTTTTGTAATCTGTCACCTAAGTGCCAAATTACAAGTAAAAAATATACGAAGCGTTTTTTTATGTGTGATATACGCGTCCTGAACTTTCAAAATGCTATAACTCTACGAAAAATACTCGGAAAAATAAATAGAGCGACATGCAACAAAAACTACTTTTTATGTTTCGCGTTTTACAGATGTTTATATTGAATAGTGAATACATATATAATCTTATCGCGATAGCTACATTAAGATGTATTAATAAAACATGAATGTTATAATATCACGAGTGACATTCAGAAACTTTTAATATGTATAATTTTCAAAATGTTTGTATTACAAATATAAATTATAAAAAGAAGACCACGTGACATATTTCAATTAAATTATTTAATATAAAATTATTAGATAATTATTATGATTGTTATAATTGTTACAATCCTGTTCTAATTTTTCTATCCATATTTATTGATAATATAAGTTTATGTCATTTAAAAAATAATAAAATGACATGACAGATCGGGGCACACATAACTGAAACTATTAGCCAGGAGATGTAAATATTTTATACGATGCTTCTGGTCAACTTTAATCGTTTATAACTGAAAAACTATTATAATATTTTTGTGTTAGGGTTTTTTATTTCAATTAATTTATGTGCACATTGAAGTACTATGTGATGTGTGGTTATATTATAAAACTTTCTAATAATTTTCACAGGAACGCTTAGTATTTAAAAAAAATTTTTTATATTCGCGGAAGTTTAAATAGCGCGTGTCAAAACGAAATCTAATAATATGGATTTATGCGAAATAAATTATGATAATCCTGACTGAAATTACATATTTCATATTCTCGCCGACGACACGAAAACCACTCTCACACAACCATGATTAGCATAGAAAAAGGGCTTATCTTACGTCCGTCGTTTCACAGAGTAACTTTTACCGTCGGACACGGCGGATTTGTAAAGCTAAATTTAATTTGAAAAGCAGATTTATGTGCCACGCCGTGCTCTTCTTACGCCGAAACTGTTCCTCGTTTCTTAATTACGTCTCCAGATCTGCTCTTACCGTTTTACGATTCGCATTTATCACGAGCCTCGTAAGATTCCAAGTGAAAATATACTGCCGAGAAACAAGAGGTGGGCGGAAGAAAGAGGAGGAAGAGAGGAGAGGAAACTGCGCTACCGTTCGTTAAGACGTTTAATTTTATATGGCTCCTACGAGGAGTCGCCGCCGCGGCTCTCTACGTTATTTATTTTCTCACGAGACACACTCTGCTCTGCGGCGATCAAACAACAAAAACTCAAATGCGATCCCGAGCAAGCTCCGATTAATGTTTAATTACGACCGAATAGTTCTCAATCCTATCATTCCCAAGCGCTTTTCCTTTTTCTACTTTGCTACTTAAATCGGTGGAGCGTATCGAAAAAGAACTGGAATAAGAACTCGAGCAATTTTTTTTGAAGCAGATTAAACTTTAAATTAACGTGCGATACAAAAGTAGAAACTTGCGAGCTTATATGCGATCAAAAAGATACCACAATGAAAATATTATTCTCTACGCATATAATAAATCCTTTACAAAAGATGCAAGTAAGTGTGCAATTAGTGCAGAGAAAAATCTGTAACTATTGAAAAAAAATTTATTAAAAATGTTGAAACATGATACATTACAATCTCTTAAAATTAGCATTTTTAACTTCTTTTGGTTTACCTTATCTCATTGATTTTGAACTTTTATCGCTTATGATTAACTATTTTAACTCGTATTTTATTTCGGTAGAACTTAAAAATAATTATTAAAAATTAGTATTTTTAAAACTTATATAACTAAAGTTTTTATGTAGTACTAGAAAAATTTTGAACAAGTTTAGCCATTATCAAGAAACCTTCTAGATAGATGAACGGTCAGTTCTATTGTAAATATAAAACTTCAAATTATAAAATAATTTGTTGCATTATTTAATGACATTTTTGTTAAAAGTACGCTCGTACAATTATATACTAGATTTATAACCGTCATACATACGTCGTATTCATAGCTTCATCGTAAGATCGTTACTAATTGTAAGATAGTTGGAATAATTAACCAGTGAATATTGTCGGCAAGTAATATTATATAGTTTTATAAAACTAAACGCGATATTAAATTCATATTAACAGCGATAACGTATATTTCCAAAAATCGCTTCCATCAGTTGTGACCTCGAGAAAATATATTAAATACCCATTATAAAAGTTATGTATTAATCGATATCCCGATGCTAAGCTTTCGACATCACCGTAATACGAACAAGGTTTAATTACTGCGCCGTCAGCGATTGTCGAGGAAAAAGGATTATACTAATCGGCAATCCTATCTCAGCAGAGTATAAACGACACTCTCTAATGCACCGAGATAAATCTGCGGGATATGCCTGTCGGATGACTCTCGAGGGAATAACTTCCCGTTGTGTTCTTTTGGTAGACGTCATTATGCGTTCACGCGGTAATAAAGGAAGAAACTTTTCTTCCAAACATTGTTACGTATTAATGGAAAAAAAGAAACGAAAAATGGACGACTAATGTTTGTCAGTTGAAACTAATAAACATCGTCGCTTATACAGAATATTTTATCGAGTTGTTCGCATTAGTTCCGACTCGTTTAAGTAAAAACATTTGCTCTTAGATAGAAATAGTCATCAAGCCTGATGCCTTCTTTTTAATCCACTTAACTCTGGAACTCTTGCATTCCAGTCGTTGTCTCGTAGAGAACGACGATGCATTTCTTCGTTAGATGCATTTTCTTCCTAGCACTTACGATCCTTGTTTCGCCGTTTACTGCTAGCTGTTGCAGCTGATCACACTTCCTTTGCATCTTACTGTTTACAATAGTATCCGTGAGAAGTAATCGTAACACATGTACGTGTGATTTAACGCTGTAAACGCGTTCTCAGCTGTGCGCGGAGAATGAAAAATTTAGCAAAAAATGCACCGAGAGGTGGAGGGCTGGTTTGATAGCGTATAAAATTAAATCCATTACATGCAATCGCATTACACGTTTGCGCACGGCCACGGATTAACAATAAAATCTCTGGTGAGCTTTCAGTACCATTGCGCGCGAACGATGTTGCGACGGGGAAATTAAAAGAAAAATTAAACTCAAATATTCATTAAATATCAACGTGCGTTCGTTTTCAGAATCCTTTGGAATAAATTATTAAACACGCGCGCGCGTGGCCGGAGTTATTAAAATGCAACAATTTATTGCAACGTATAATGTTTTGTACGTGAATGATAATAAATAATTATTTTATATTCATATTTGTCGTTTATCAATTAATTTTCTTTACGCGATCGCTTTTATAAATAAATAAATATATA
>NW_017277017.1:2381890-2495698 GCF_001594065.2 Cyphomyrmex costatus
AATAAATATATATATATATATATATATTTCTCTAATAATCATTGCAGGTATCGTTCATTAATACTAGATATATTTTCCTATAAATAAATATAAAAATTTATGCTCGCGTAATACTTTTCTAAAATCTAACTTTATTCGAAGACGATAAAAAATCAAAGATACTGAAATGAACTTTTCATCTTTATCTCATTATCTTTTTGTATCAAAAAAATATTTCCTTCGGAAAGACTCTGCGAACTCTTGAAAAAGTCACGATCCTTTCTACACAAAGAAAGCTCAGAGGACTCTCCGTTAAGGAGAAAGCCTGTAAAGTAACACGTAGCTATACGCGTGACATCAGTCTTTGGAAAGTACAGCGCATATCCGACTTATCTTCATTCCAGCAATGTGCCTCACCCTTACCCATCCATTTATCCCGAACATGTATCCGCTTCACCCTCGATCCGGATTTTGCTCTCTCGTATAGCTACTTCGATTTTGCCCTTTCGAGTATCAAGGTACTTTTTCAAGCGTCCTGTGAATTATTCGCTACTCGATATCTCATCCTTTTTCCCCACTTCGTCAGACTACTTCCGGTGGGAACTCATCAGACGTTCCGGCGTAGATTAAATTCACGCAAGTATCGGGACCGCTACGAGAGAACGAACGTGGGTAACTTTCATTAAAGCTCCTTTCCGACGCGGTTAATCGCATTTGCGGATGAACCCCACTCTCGTCCTATCTAGGAAAACTCCTGGACGTAGCTATTTGTGCCCGACATTCTCACTGTCACCGTATTCTCTTCACAATATTTAGCTAAATGTATCGTATCTTATATAATTTGTGAGATATATTAAAACGAACATTGTTTAATAAAAACTCTGATACTTTAGTTAATTGTAAGATGTAGCATAATAATTTTAGGACGAGAGCCGATCTAAAATTAATTTATATAATTTTATCCTTTTAGTGTAATATAGATAGTATCTTCTCTTATTATCATATAATAAATATTTATAAACTGCAGTTTTATTATACATAAGAAAAATACTAATATTGTAAATAAAAAAATCGATACTACTATTTTTATAGATATTTATAGAAGTTTAATAAAGTCGCTATTGCAATTTTAAAGTCGTTTTGTTGTAATTATCTTTCTACATAATATAACTATTATTAGATACTTTAATCGATTTAAAATTAATTTTATCTTGTTATTTGCTTATTCCGTTCGTAATTCTTCATGAACGATGTGCGAATTATCGATACGAAGTGTTTGCACTTCTCGATGCTGTTTGAACTGTGGTTGTTCCGTGGAGAAGAAGCATTCTCCCAGCTATTTATCAGCACCAGCAGCTTGCTCTGGCAACATTTACGACCCTCTTAATCCGCGGTTCCATTAACGCGCGGCATACGCCGTGGCGAAGTGTGGTGCATTAGGTTGAAGTCAACCATAAAACTCTGTGGAGACGTTTAACATCCATTGTTTTAGGTTTTAAGTTACACGTGGCAAGCTCGCCCTCTAAGTATTTGCCGCAGCACTAATTAAAGTCGTCATTAAGAGTCATTACGTAGTACCGTTTTCTTTCATAACAGCCTTAACGACGCGTCGATAAACTGAAAGGCTACATTTAATTGATCATTTCTGCAATTTGATTACGGTCGTAATAAACTTTATGAAGAGAAACGCGTTCATAGAATCACAATGAGTAATTTGCGACTTGTATACTCATCATCATCCGTTCTTTTAACGGCAATTAATATTAATCTTCACAGCGATTGTTTAAATAATATGTTCAATTATAATTATATTATAATTTTATTTCATTAGTTATCTAAACAAATCATGTTTTTATTGGTATAAATAAATTGTGTAATGTTTAGTTTCCTGAAAAATAAGGAGATATCTTTTTAGAAGACTTATGTCAATATCGGTAACTTTACTATACTTTTATATACTAATACTCTACACTATATCTACTTCCATAATACTTCTTTCTTGTGCTATTGAATAGATACAGTAGCTTTTCTTCAATTCAATACGTGATTCAAGTTCTTTGACCGACTATTTATTTAATACACATACGGTAGTTTTCTTTCAAATTTCTTTCTATCGTTTCTTATTATTCGATCTCTTTTTGTTACTTCGATCAAATATATATCATTTATACAAACATGTATCATTTAAAAGTAGCAATTTGATAAATAACATTGATTTATCAATTAATTGCAATTGTTATCAAATCAATCATACAGCTTCAAGTACGGATTATTTTGATTTATACGACACAGTGTATGTCTTGTGCAAAGAAAGCAAATAATATTCGTAAGTATAAACAAAATGCAAACCGACCGTAAGTCTCATTAAAGCGAACTATCATAATATCTGTCGAGTACTTTTCCAAGCCGTACGTCACATGTAAAATAAAACATGAAACTGCAAATTTAAACATTATTTTGAATACCACAGTATTTATAAATACAGATCACAATCTGTATTTATAAATATAAATATCACTATTAAATATTTATATATATATACATATAAATATAAATATTGATATGATTTTGAGATAAAAATTTTGAGATATTAGTACAAACCGAAACCGATGACTGATTGCAAACCAATTTGAATCGAGCTAGCGACCAATAGGTCATAATTATCCGGAGACTCACGTAATTGGCCTGACCGCTGCAATCATATTGACCTACACGTGTTCAGCTGTAATTTAAAGTAATGTAATCTAGTTCGTAATCAGCATTTTCCATTAAAACACCTCGAATGTCGGTAACGTATTCAAGCCAATGTAACAAGCTCTCTGTGGTTTAGAGCTGCCTGATTAATTAATTACTGATAAACAGTATAACGATTGCGCGCTGGGTGAAAGAAGATGTAAAATTCTCGCATTACTCTACTGCACTAAAAATACGAGATAAATTATAAAAGGATGAAAGAGGGTTTGCGCTGCAGGGATTTTCAAAGCGAAACCTGAAATTTAAGTAACACACGATGTACCTAGATTCGAATAAAACTGTCTCGAGCGGTCACCGTTACCGTGTGGATTTAAGCAGCTGCATCAGGATCTGCCAGTTTCCTCTGAATTCTTCATGACGCTTTAGTGCACTTGTATACCAAAGGTCATTACAGCTACCCTGAAATTGCGGTTTGCCGACACTTCCTGTTCTTATCGCTCTACATTCGCATATCATTTCATGGTGCTTCTCGAATTAAAAATAATTTTTACTTCACTATATTTGTAATTCTTGTATACTATCTTTTTATGTAAAAGTTATATTTTCGTAGTATTAACATCATCAGTATTTTTAATGAAATTTATTATATTTATTATTTCTCTACACTAAAAAAAATACTAATAGATATCAGTTTTAAGTAAACATTTACTAAATATAAAAATATATTTGTCATTTTGTCTGATATAAGAATCTTTATTTTTAAAGATTTGTTAAATATAAAATTATTAAAAAATGTATATATAATATTTTTCAGTATATTTAATACTTCTGTTCAGAGTGTTTATTTTTGAAATTTTTATTATCTCGTAATAAAGATTTGCACGAAAGTTAGTTACTTTAAAACACCGTGGAAAAATTACTCTACACGGTAATTTCATTATCGTCTTTGATGATAAAAATAATCCGAAGCGAGCGATTTGTTGCCGTGAGTGTCTCATCCCGCCACTTACTCATGTTATTTTCGTGTAATAAATTTAATCTGCAATTTTGTCATTATATCGTGAGCTCGTTAACGGTTACGTAAGGATAATGTTTTCCGGACAACCCACCGGAAACTGTTTCAACGCATCGACGAAAGCGTTACGTGCTGTTATTGCGAACTTGTTCGATATTCCATTACGTGCCAACTATCGAGCCGACTTCTCCCGGGTGTACGTCCGCATGTATTTCTGAAAACTCGTTTACAGTTACTTACGACGATGGATGAGTCGCGCACTCAAGGCAGAACGCTATCCATACGTACTGCATAAACGTATTTCACGCAAGAGAAATAAAAACGAACGAGATCGAATGTCGGCAGTACAGTGTCGTATTCTTGTTCTATCCAGTAGTACAAGAACATTGCTAATCAGACAAGGTCGTCTGTCGCGTCACAACAGAATCACGGATATATATTCCTTTTCCAACTAATATTTTGTTATATGTTTTCTATGACCAAATTAGCTGTCTTTGTATCGAATTCATTCTTTTAATCTATTCTTTATGGTGAATTAGAAAAAATTAGGTATTTACATTTTCTATTAGAAAGCATTTACTCTATATGTACATATACTATGAAAAATATATATTAACAAAGTTAAATATTATTAAATTTAAGTTAATCGACAACTTTTTAACCTTTAGAAGGCGAAGATGACTATTTAAAATCTTACAGCTTTCTTTTCCTTAAGTAGATATTTATTGTAATTTATTATTTTATTATATGCTTGCTTCATAGTGCGACATTGTTTCAACGTCGCTATATTGTGACTTTTTCGTCCTGTAAAGGTTATTTAATAAATTTTCAAAATTTGATTGTTGATCGGCAAAATAAATTTATAATGGCGCTCGAAAATCAAATAACTATAAAATTTCAATATTATTATTTTTACGTTCGAAATTATTATATATTATAAACAATTATTATATTATATTATAAATGTGATAATTATTTAGTCTTGTCATTCTGCTCTCAGTAGATTACTCGAGAGATAGCGCAAACATATTTCATCTCTGGAAGTAGACGTGCACTGCTCCTCTGACGTTCTTGATCAATCAAGAACCTAGATAGCTCTTGCGCGAGTATACCGTTGACCTCTCGGGGTTTCATGTCGCGACAGTGAGATCATCTTAAAAGACGAACCACACGGAAGTAGTTTCCTCGAAGACGGGCACGTAACTGAGTGCTTTTTAGAGCAATGTCCCAGCTTGTGCACTTTCGTA
The DNA here is from genome assembly GCF_001594065.2 of Cyphomyrmex costatus. Classification (NCBI taxonomy): domain Eukaryota; kingdom Metazoa; phylum Arthropoda; class Insecta; order Hymenoptera; family Formicidae; genus Cyphomyrmex; species Cyphomyrmex costatus. Next base: position 2,386,826 of record NW_017277017.1, read on the forward strand.
AGTCTATCTTTCTTTCTCTTTCGTCATAAGCTAATAAAATCCATAAAATAATCCTTTCTGGCAAAAAATTTTCTAAAACTTGTAAGAATCTTTTAAAACGTCAGGTATTATACTATACGTTTCACTTATTTCCATGTTGCATCGTAATATCGCTTTTGTTCGCGCGGGTATTACATTAAATATACAATTATATACACGCGTCGTCGCGGTCGCCACGTGTTACGCAAAGGAAACTTCCGAGACGAGAACACGTAGAACGTCGATTCCCAATCGATGAATCATTCATGCCAGGATCTGGTAACGCGACGCATTTAAAATTCTTATACTCGATCCGTCCGCGTTCCTGATATAATTCTCTTTTTCCTCTGCGTCTTGCCATTCTATCTACCTAGTGTGGGCACACTCGCGCGCGTGCATACGCTGCAGATAAGAACGATTATAAGGTCGCTCATTACCATTTTCCCTCGCGCCGAGGGTGGCCGTTTATGCCGAGAGAATAATAGTGCAATCAAAGTCAACGACAGGCGGATCTTATCGGCGCACGAGGAGCATTTAAATATACCCTTATTGTTTTCGCGGAATGTTCGCATTCGGCCGCACTTATAGACGACTCACGAATTAATACCTTTATCTTGACTCGATCTCGGGTTCATAAACGTGCCAGAGACCGTGATGAAAATCGTCTTAAAAATTGACATCGTCAGAACATCGAAGCTTTCATCCTTCATCTTGTCGTCGATACGAAAATCAGTTTGCAACGAGAATCTCGCGTGCGTTACTAAACCTTATATTTAAATAACCACCTTCGTATTAAACGCAATGACGGGATTTTAATTAACCGCGATAATGTCTACGGTAAATAGGCAGTGCTAAATAATCGTCGCGATTGGTGGCACGTAAGACTTAAAAAAAAAAGTGGGTCCCGTTGAAGCGACGTTTCTCTGTTCTGAAAAAACGTCATGAACAGGCGTTGAGGGAAATGAATTGGAAAATCATACGATTTTTCACACGGAAACAAAGCCATTTAACTGGGCTTCCAAAAACTTGGTCGAACCGAAGTGTTAAAACATTCCCAAATTGATGGTATCGTGGAAGGTGGTGCAAGAACGGTACGTTGAAGCTACGTGTAAGAAAAGAGAGGGAAAGACGCGGAGGCAATAAATGCTAAGAGAGACGGCACGATGCGAGATACGCTTCGAGACAGCTGCCGAGACAGCTGGAAACGAGGATGCATCGTGAGATGCAGCGCAGGGCAATCAAAAAGAACGAAAATACCTCGGCGTCGGACTGCGATAAGCGTTATTCTAGTTAAAGTGGATGTACTTTATATATATATATGTATAACTTCCCCAAGGGCAATTATCCGAGTGTCGGGGTGAGATGCGCCTATCTCGATACTTTAGCTGCGTATTCGCGCGATGTGGGCGAAAGGCTATGAGGTAGATCGCGCTGAGTAATCAAAGGCTATCCGTCATCATCAGAAACGACCGAGGGGTGGATGCGACCGCGATGCACCGTGGTACCTTTACCTTGGCCGTATCGTTCGCGTTAACCACATGCATATCACCTACATGGTCTAAGCGAAAAGTCCTTATCACCTTTCGTATACGCTCGTCTAGCAGTAGATAAGAGCCGACTCATATATCTGTAACACCATGGTAATCTGACGCATACATACGTACCCTTGCAGGTTAGCTAAATGCATAGTTCTAATTTCATAGAGTGTGTACGAAATACCATTCATGCCATTCACGAAACTGAGGGATGATACCAACATTGTTTAGCAAAGTCATATATATAATAAAGATTTTTTTAACTATGTATAATAATTTACCAAATATTAGTAAAATTTATAATTTACTTATTTTTATTTAATTATTTAGGGCAAAGCAAACAAAAGAAGTATTAGGAATACGAATAATAAATATTAAAGAAATAAAAGAATTAAAAATAAAAATTGAGTATAATCACAGTAGATATAAGACAAGGCATACCTTAAAAAATCTTTTTTTAAAGAAATAAAATATATACGCCAAGTACATAAAAAAGGCAATGAACCTTTTTTAATCAAAAATTAAAGAGTCAAATAGAACAATGCAATTAGTTGAATTAATAATGCAATTACTTCAATCAATGATGTACATACTTTGTTTAATGCAAAAAAAATTTAAGTTAACTACAGTATTACTTTATTTGATAATTTATTGAGTTCAATTGACTCGAAAAAAAAAATATATATATATAATATATATATATAAGTTGAAGCCACTCGAATTGATGATTCAACTAACTCAATCTCAGAGTTAAATTCGACATCATCTTCGAGTTAAATGCAAAACGCTTTACATGTATGTGTCACACGTTAGACTGAAAAAATCTTGGAACGGTCCCTTTTCAGGACTCGGTCTCTAGATTTCAGTATCGGCTGGACCAATGTTATTTGGACTGGTCGCAATCGAAAGATACGATGACTTTATATAATTAAAGTGTTTTTAGATTTTTGATTAGGTTTTTAATTTCTGAATAATTTTAATCTAAAGTTTGTCATTGTCAAAACTCCAGATAAAGCTAGCGGTAGCGTCGCGAATTGGCAGCGACATGAACATAAACGCGATGATGTTCACGCGTCAAGCGATCATGTCAAGCGGTTATATTTTTATTTTATGCACGCTACCGCGTCGCTTGATAATGTCTTATATGTGTTAGTTTTTTATTTTTCTAATATTTAATATTTACTTCCGTTCCTAATATTTCTTCCATTGTACTCTTTACACTAAATAAATAAATATTAAAAATTAAAAATTATAAATTTTACTAATAATATGTACAAAATAAACTATTACAGGTTCTAAAAAAGATAATAATAACATTAGCTTACAAAATTTTTTTTTAATTACTTCAAATCGTGTCTCTTATAAATTTTTAGACGTTGAAAATGATGCTGCAATTGAAAAAATTCTAATGCGTCAGATTTACAAGATAATAAAGGTTTAATATGTAAAAATTGATTTTTCTGCGATATTTTACATTTTTTTTTTTTAAAGAGCGTTATAAAACGTTATCTTGAAATTTCGATTAAGAATGTATTGTTCATTTTTTATGAAACGCATTCTTTTTACTTTACAGCTTACTTTGTAGTCATATTATGAAAAATTGAAAGTAAAAGCTAAAGAGGCTTTCACGGATATTTTCTTCGATTATACCAGAAGGTTTGCGGGTTATCGCCGTGTCTTTCTTCATTATTATATTCAATATCAGCGCACCCCTCGTCCTGATGAAGTGAACGGCACGGTTCACGAAACGTTGGTATTAATAATGAAGAAAGGACACGGCGATAACCCGCAAACCTTCTGGTATAATCGAGTAAAAGCTAAAATTATGGTACCTCAACGACAATGATGCGCGCGTGCGCACATGCATACACACACACGTACGCACGCACGCACGCACGCACGTATAGAGAGAGAGAGAGAGAGAGAGAGAGAGAGAGAGAGAGAGAGAGAGAGAGTTGTTTTATTGAAGAAATATGTAATCGTGTAATATATAATATTGTGTAAATTGTATAATTTTTTTAAAAGCAGTTATGTATTTTCATCAATTGATTATAGTTTCATTATTCTGTATATAAAAGTGTTAAGATATAGTTATCAAAATATGATCTTCAAACATTAATCCGCGTTCATATAAGATGCTACTGTGTCCCTATATTCGAAACAGTTCCTATCTTCAATCCTTCATAGTATGATTAAACCTATTGAAATAAAAAGAAATGCGATTTTAGAGATAAACAATACATTCGTGATTTCTGATAGAAATTTCAAGATAACGTTAATCTTCTATAAAAAAAAAAAGCCGTTTTTTACATATATTAAACTTCAATTATCTCGGAAATCTGTGAACATGCTAAAATTTTTCGCTTGTAGCATTGTTTTTTAGCGTACAAAAATCTATAAGAGACACGTAATCTGGTTCAAGGTAATTTCTTTGTTGTAAACTAGTGTAATGTAAGATAATAAAATGGTATAGGATTTAGAGAGAGAAGGAATCTCAAAGTATTCTTAATATGCAATGCGCTTGTTGATTCTGAGGAAGTATCAATATCGCTCGCGTTTTGCGTACCATAGAACGCGCGAACAATGCGGAAACTGAAGCTCGAGATGAAGAAAAATCAGGTTGGCGTTCACTTGGCACATCTCCTATAAAAACGAGGCGCGGGATGAATTAACAATCGACGTGTGGGAGAGTACCGATAGCGAGCTACTTAGTGTTATTCGCCGAGCATCGAGTGGCAATCAGTCGCGGATCAGGGTCGGTTCTTTTCCCGGTCGCATGTCTTCATTACCCGCCGGTTGAAAACCGTGAGAGAATAGAAGAGGCGGCAGCTCCGAGAGGAGGAGTCGTCACGTAACGGGACGCGTGACTGGACTCACGAAACGAACTGAACCATCCAACGGAATCCATTCGCGGCGCGATCGGCACCGGCACGGATGCAAAATGTTACAGACGATCCGATGTTTGCCCCGCGCCTCGCGCCTCTGTGAAAATACGATCTATTCACCCTATCGTTACGAACACGGTAGGTCGACGCTCGTTAAAATCCCGAGCGATTCTTGGAGAGAGCTTTCGGGACCGAATTGGGACGAGAGACGACACCAGAGAATCGTTCTCGTTGGAGAACTATTTTCGCGATTATTCCTGCATGTCAGGTTATCGTGCCGTTTTTATCTGTCATGGATGTCTTAGCCAAGATCGAAGTCAAGTCTTAAGGAGATTCTAAAGCAAAGGCCGAACTTGATGGACGTTAATAAGACAAACTTTTCATTTTTAAATTATTAGGTGTACAAAAAAGTTTTGAGCTTTTTTTTGTAAAATTCAATCTTTATTCGCATGTAATCGTACGGAAATGGCTTGCTGCGTAACGCCAAGCTATTCTGCAAGCTCCTTTTCAATTTGCGCAGAGTTTATATATCCAGCAGTGCTTGCAATTCGTCCGTTTCAATCTTTTCAGGGCGTCCAGCACGCGATTCATCTTTAAGACTGAAATCTCGTTGGCGAAACTTTTAATACCATCTTTTACATGTAGCATGACTTACAGCGTTCTCTCCATATGCAGCACAAATCATTGCAGTGGCTTCAGCAGCATTTTTCTTCAGATGAAACGCGAAGTGGATGGAAAATCGAATATGCTCTTTTGTTATTGCCATCGTGAACACTACTGATTTTTGAGGTTATGTGCATCAACCGCCAAACCGTATGACATTTTAGAAGGCCAAATGTTAATGCTTTAAAACCGCAAAAGGGCGGGAAGATACATAAAATTTAAATTGTTATTTCGGTTGTATGAAATCTAAAGCTCAGAACTTTTTTGTACACCTAATCTAATAAAAGCATTGATAATAGCGATATTCATGTTTCTTACATCATTACATCCTGCCTATTTTCAAAAATTTACTGTCAGTGCTAAAAATCTATAATACACTTGACATAAACTATAGATTTTCAGTACTGATAATAAATTTTAGAACACAGCCTATATCTCACTCAACCTGTCTTTATTTAATATATTACATCGCCATTTCTTGCAAGATCGAACACCTACTTCTCGAAACACTTAAACTGGAAACACAATGAAAAGCACAGGCAACAGGAACAGGGAATAAGAAATTTTAACCTATCAGAAAGCATTCATGCTACTTAGGAGTGTTTCAACTTTAAATCTTGAGATCAACTGCTAAAAGATATAGGTTTAATATTTTTTTATGTTCTATAGTACATCCAAAGCTCATTAAAATTCACAGTTCCGATCGTTCCTTTGTTAGTTCTGTAAACTCATTGTCAGTATTGTTCATTCAAGTAATCCGAGGCGATCTTATTTTCAATATAATATAAATTACAAAACTTTTACATAAAGCACACACAAATCTCAGGTGATAACTGAGTCAAATGTAAGTGAATGTTTTAATCAAATCTTATTGTACCATGTAAGAGTTTAAATTAAATTCCGATGAGAACATGCCATAACGATCAAGCTGGACGTCTGTTTTATCTTATTACAAATTTTATTCAAGTAGAAATATCTAACTGACTACAAATTGCAAACATTTTTTATGAAAGTAAAATATATACAAAAGAACATTTGATTTCGAAAGAAAATTGAAACAAATTAAAAAATTCATGCCGTAATGATCAAGCTGGATCTTGGATGCTTCTAATTTATTATTTCGTATGAATTTTTATACTACATATGTAGATTCTTAATTGAGCGAAATTTTTTCAGACTTACTTAGTACTGCGATAGTTTATTAAAGTTTGTGTTGTAAGTCTGAAAAAATTTCGGCGCGCAATTAAAAATCTATAACATACGTAGTATATAAATTCACACGAAATTATAAATTAGAAGCATCCAAGATCCAGTTTGATCGTTACAGCATGAATTTTTTAATTTGTTTCAATTTTCTTTCGAAATCAAATATTCTTTTGTATATATTTTACTTTTATAAAAAATTTTTGCAATTCGTAAAGTCAGTTAGATATTTCTACTTGAATGAAATTTGTAATAAAATAAAACAGACGTCTTTCTTTATAGAGAATCCCGTCGTCTAACATTGCACAGCTCTGTCAAATGACTATATTTTTTTACTGTCGTAGAAAACAATTATTTTAATATAAATGAATGTTGTTTATAATTAAATCCTTGTAAATAGAATACAAATCATTTTAAGCATTGTTGATGCTACTAAGAACCACTATTTTCAATTTATAAATTTTTAAATTAAGATTAGAATAAATAAAATCGAATCTCAATTTTACATAAACGTAAATGGAAAAACATTTTGATAAATGCCTGGGACTTCAAAAGATCAATTTCGCTTTGGTCTAAATTGATCTCCCTGAACGAAATTCTTACTAATGATTCGTGGCAGTTGCAACGCGGCGATTCACCACGCGAAGTGCGAGCAAGGAAAATGTCGGCGATCGTCGATGCGCAGGATGTACGTAATTGAATGCTTAAGTCGCAGGACGGAGCCAATTTAAATGCATTAGAGTTTAGGAACTTTCTTATTAACCGGAGCGCATTCGTGATCGGGTTCAGAGTGCCATTTGTATTCTGAATATTTCATGCCACGTTCGTCAACCACGCGGAATAAAGTGCGCCGATTCTACTACTCTTTTTATTTCACTGCAACTTCGGAAATGTCTCTTTTGTAATCGCCACGAGGGGTGATGACGGTTCCGGAAGAAGAGGACATAAAAACACGACTGTCCCGTATTTTTGTCGGCACTTGTTGCCGTAGTACTATCTATCTAGACTTAAATCGTTGCCTATCAGCATGAGGCACCCTCCGCTTGCCTCGAAATAAATTCTGTCACGCATGGGCTGCGTGAAATTTATCTCTCGAAGGGAACGGTGACACCGGAGAGAGGGAGATCGGCTAGCCACTTGAAAGCCACGTAATAGAGATTAAATGAAAAGAAATATCATTTCTCTTTCATACTGAAACAAAGACCATATTTATTACGCTAATTTAAAACGATATAATTGTATCCTATCACATTGCAAATATCTTTGTATACGTACATGGTAATCGATTCTGTCCCTCGTAAATTTTCACAAAATGAGAAGTAATCACCTTTCTGTATTAACGTTCACAGTCCACGCACGATTAACGACATGACTTACGTCCGCTTACAATCACATTTGACACAAAAACGAAATAACCTGAATTTTCGTAAGTTTTAATAAATAAATACTAGTTTAAATAAGTAAATACCAGTAAATACAGCGGATGTAAACGTAATTTTTTCATGCAATATATGCTAAAATAGACAATCACGCAAATGATTTATTAAATAATATTTAAATATAAAATAATAATTTATAAATACCATACATACACACGATCCGTTTAAAAAAAAAATCCGTTTTAAAACATAACCAAAAAGGACAGAATCGATTACATTGGAGTGTATATTTGGGTTTTAAATATGTATTCTAACACACAGTTCTTTTTACGATTTGTTTTATTTCCTGTAAAGATCAAAGACGGCAAGAGATTTTATTGGTGTCGCTTAAACTATCTCACAAAAGTATTATTTGATCGCCGGATATTAAATGTCAACGATATCGTTTGAACGCTGGAACGAAATATTCAACAATAACATTATTCTTGCAGTGATCTTTTTATGATCTTGCAATTCCATCGTGATATAAAAGTGAATTTCATTTTATGATTAATCAATTTGTCTTAAATTGGAAGAAAACGGATGAAAAAAAATATAACTTGAAATAATTAATTACTTCAAATTATGCGTAATATATATAAAATTTCAAATTTGTTGAAATTATTTAATTCTATTAACATCATCTGATGTACGTAATAATGTATATGTTGAAAAAATAATAAAAATTGTGAAAAAATTATTTATTTAAAAATTAAAATTGAATTACAAACAGCTCAAATAAATTAACAAATTAAATATTTATTTATTTAATTTAAATTACTTAAAAAGTACACATAAATTAAATTTAAAAAATGTTTTAACATGACAATACTTCCAACTCAAACAATTTTAATTATAGTATCGAATACCGATCTCATGACTCGAGTTGACATCGCAGTAATACAAGCTTTTACTCGCGACTGCTAGTTTTCCGAATGTAAAACACGATATCGCCTTGTACCGTATTGAAGTTACATTTTTTACGATCCAATGTTACGACCAGCGAGCCATAAGCGATCAGTGATCAAAGTATATTCAACTTCCAAGGTTTTATGTTCTATCAGCGCCACACACTTTGGATACTTTGGGTCGATCACAATGCTCATTGACTATCGACCATCAATCATCGACCATCAACCGTCTGTCATCCATTTTGATGACAACGGAAACGCGTAGCGCTACATTACAGTTCACGACTCGTCAGTATCGGCTTTGGATCGTTGAATCTGAATTCGCGCGTTCATCGACTGACGCGGAACGTCGTCGCAGCAATTTCATCCGGCTCACGTAGCCGCTCGCTCTCGCAATGTAAACCCGCTTTGATATAACGATCGTATTCCCAGTCGATATACAAAGGAGCATCTAAATCTACCCCTGTCCTGATGGGCACCGCGAAAGCAAGTAATGTAACATGAAACTCGGCGTTCGGCTGAAGGCTGCTCGGTAGTTGACGATGCGCGAGGAGATTTGCCGTGGCTCTCCCAGTAGACGAATAGCAATTTCAAATCACGCATTGTTATCTGCATTTTAAAATCTGTAGGAAATTGCAGCGGCTTTGCGGCACGAAAGGTGTATCTTGAGTGGCTATACAGATTATCTATATTCTTTAAAACGTTAGAATTAAAACAAAGGATAAGGTTAGGTCCAATAAGGCCATTTTTGCTTCAATCGATTATTTAATAAACAATTTTTTTGTATTGTATGATCATTAGAAATGTCAAGAATAATCATTATGTAAAAAAAAATTCGATTCATAAAGTTAATTAATTATTAGTTTAGATATACCACTACGATACTTAAGTCTCTTTCGTGACTTTTCTGAGATTTGTAATTTTTATTACAATATAAACTAAGTTTAGGTATACTTAAACTTTTCTCTTTTCATTTCTTTTTTAAAAGAATATATAGTTTACTTAATTAGTACGTAAATGTGTGCTTAATAATAAAAATTAATTATTTATACTTTTTAATATCAACTGTTATTTTTGAAACAATTTGAACCTTATTAATCATCCAATATTGATGACATTATTATATAAAAAATTTTATATTGTTCCAATTTTACTTTGTTCCAATATTTTCCACTGGAAAATTCGATCACGTTATGAAAGTTTTTACATTATAACTTGTCACGCATAACGCTTGTGATAAAACAGAAGGATATGAGTGTTCGTACGATGCGAAAATTAGGTTTCGGACACCGAACCGCGATGTCATTGTCATGTAATTATAATGCTGCGGGATAGACTGTGAAAGTGCATTATGGTAAACACACTACACAGTGTCCAGCCGATGTAATTCATTTTACGCGAATTTGACAATACTCGCGCGCAACAGCTCTCGACAGTTCGGGTATATAGCGTGCATGAGAACGATATAGATTCAATTATTCCATTTTGAGGGATGCGGCGGCGGCGGCCCCCGCAAACGAAAACGACTGTATGCGACGATCAAGAGCTATTGAAAAATTTGATCGGTCGACACGCGACCGAGGTGAATATCGTTATGCGGCCGATGTTGCGCGATATATGTCGCGTGTGTTGACAGAAACGACTTGCTCGAATAGAGCTTGAACGACGTAACGAGCACCGCTGCCGGAACAAGTCACGCAGCGTGAACGAAGGTAACTTGCCGGCACGCTGCGCTGGTGCATTTACATGCAAACGATGTGCCTTTTTCTTCTACCGTCTATCGCAAAGGGTGACAATCCTTTCGGGATTATATAAAGATTATATAATGGAATAACGCGTGGACGTTTAATCAGTTACATAAAAATACTAACGCAGCTGTCGTTACGTTTAACTCGTCGTTACAAATGCATCGTGATTTAGACGCAATTGCGGAAACACCTAGCGAGCTATATGCGATGGCGGAAGGGCCAACTTGTGCTTTATGTAAATTCGGCGTCTTCGTGTAAATTCGAGTAAACTCTCGTTGCGCCGCGCCGTATGATATATTCGAGCGCTATCGTTATGCGGTAGGTGCACCGTGCCTGGTACGTATACAAGTACCTGTATGCCCGGACACGCGCCACTCGAAAATGCAAAGAGGATTTAATTATTCCTCAGCGTTATAAGAGCGCTCACGCGAACGAAAGGCTTCATCCCCGGTGGAGTAGTGTGGCAACGAAAATAAAACGCGAGAGACGTATCTCTCCTCGCGCAGAAAAAATCCCAGTAAAAAACTCTAATAGAATGACTCCTCGTCAATTCAGATCCGATGCTCAGTGCAATCTACAGTGTGCTGTGACCGAATCCGTGTGACAACGAGACAAAGCCTCAGATATGTGCTGCGAAATGTTTGCACCATCGCTGTGTAACCGCGGGCGTAATAAACGTCCGATTTGATCTTTATTCTTTAGCGTTACGTACTGCTGTGTTTCAATAGAGCCTGATGCTATTGCTGCTGCATTGTCACACAGGAATAGTAGAACAGTGACGATATTTCTTATTTTATTCCGGTATATTTATGTTTTAATATTTAGTTTGCAATATTTCTATTTATTGTAATAACTGAAAAATTAGTTGCGCTCGAAAATTAAATGTATCTTCGTCTTATCAATCAGTTAGACTATTGACTTGACTATGTCAGGTGTCTATGATAAAGAACTGCTTATCACTAATTACAATTGGAAGGTTTTAGTAAAATAAGTTGACTTTTACACATATGTTATATTATAGCTTACAATGTGCAAACAAAACATATATTACATACATATAGCTTAAATAATGGATATAAATTTAAAAACTATCCATTATTTAAGCTATGTATATTGATGGAGTATCAAAAGTGTAAAAGAACTTGTGCTCAAAGAGCATCTTCGATACATCAACTAATTCTATATACACATGGCTTATAATAATAATTATAACATATGTGCTATAACATATGTGAAAACTCATTTCACAGAGACCTAATTTTCTATATAATTAGTGCAGGGTCCTTCGCTATTGACAAACTTTGTGAAAGTTTAATTAAAATATATAATGCCGCGCGCGTGTGTGTGTGTGTGTGTGTGTGTGTGTGGACGACAGAGGTAGCTCATTTTTCGACGAAGCGTTACCAAATTGCCGCTACGTAAAGTAAAACACGGTCGAATATCCTGCTCGATTTCACAGACAGTGTTTTGAGGAAGACCGAAATGGGCGCCGTAATACGCCGGGAATTTTACGAGGTCGGCGGAGATCGATAGAGAAAATAAAAGAGAGGGTGGGCAATAAAAGGGTAAGAAAACCGCGGTGAACCGCGCGGTAAACGAGACGTTACGCGATACGAGTGGAACAGGGAAAGCGGAGGAATCCAAGTAGTTTTACGCTTTTCCGGTATTTATTATTTTTGACGTTCAACAGCATAGCACGGCGATTCGATTTTGCGGAAGATCATAAAAGGAATCATAGTATCGGGGATATGCTCTCGTATATCGGATAAAATATCACCAATCACGTTGATTCCAATTGAGAATACATTCCACGGATTATTAATGGATCGAGATCTTGTTACCGCGAGGCCAGAAACACGTGTCGGCGCTCATTTCGATTTAACGTGAGGGAGAATATAATTAAACCTCAAATACCTTTGCTTTCATCGCAACAAATGGAATAATATTGTAGCCGTATCCTACTGTTGCAATACTTTGATTTCCCCTTTTCCGTGCTTCCTGGTACTAAATTAAAAATCCCGTTCGTGCGTAATTTCTTGCATTGTCGCGTACCGCTTCATGCAATAAATGTCGGTTGGCATTATACACTGCTCGCGTTTGCGATTCAAGCCGCATCGCGATTTACTTAGCTGATTTACAAATGTGCTTTACTAATTGCTGCTTCGTGCTGCGTAGCCGCAATATTTACATACGCGTGTATGAGTTCATGGGAGAGTACGTGCCAAATTTATCTTGAGGGGAAAAGAAAACGACATTATCCATATCTATATGATAATATAAGTTACGGGTAAGAATTATTCAGATCTCTGTGAAATGTGATTGGCAATTTTGTCATTTTTCTAATATGGGACGAAGTCACATTCGAACGTGAATTTTTCATAATTATTGATTCCGTTTCTTTTCTTCCACAATATTAAAAGTATAATATTATAATTAAGTTTACTTTGACACACATATTATATATTCTCTATTTTAACATTATTATAGTTATAAAATATTTACTGATTAAACATATTGAACAGGATAAAATTAATGTTTGCGAGAGAATTGTTTCGTATGATGCTCATATAATATTTGATGTTATTTCATTATACCGACATATTATATTTGATATTTCTCGCTTGAATGATGTCACACACACACACACACACACACACACACACACACATAAATTAGCTAAGTACAATGAACAATTTATTGCCTCTTTCATAGGGATCGATAAAAAACCGGGTAGATTAATTGAGTTATACTCGTTCATGCGCCGCGATATTTCTCAGGTTCAACGACGTTGGCATGCTTGCGGCATATCCGATGCAATCGTTTATAAACACATTCGCGACGCTATTAATCATCACTAACCGACGGATGCGCTAATTGAATGGATCGCCGCTTTTCATTCGGGCACATTAATCTAGCGATCGCTAATATGTAATAACTAACGAACGCATTTGAATACGCATTCGCGCAACCATGGCACTGTACGAGGATTAACCGCTCGCAGCAAGCCCATCGAATCCCTTTAAAGCCGCCCTACGAAGCGCCTGGTTGTTTCGTGTCGACAAGGGACCAGTTAAAATACTGGCTCAGCTAGTCTACACTCCATGTTGTCGTGTATACGCGATCGATGACGTTATGGCATTTTAATGAACGCTGTGTGTTAGCTGGCGAGTGACATTCGGGTGCAATTATGCGCCCATCGGTTGATACTTGCAACGCGGAGAGTGCTATGAAATACCAACAATTCAGTGCACCAAAAGAGAATCACTTTGAAGTCGGTTATTCGACACGATACCGTCAACGATACATTTGCATCCAACCATCACAACGCATGACACACGTCGAACTCGTAAAAGAAGCGATACAGCGATCGCGCAATGCATAAAGCAAAACATCACGATTTTATCAGTCACTTGGCACTTCAAACACTACACAGTCGTTAGCACATGGACTTTATAACGTGTTCATAGTCACAGCTGCACGAGTAGTACATTAAAAATCGCTCGACAATCAGTTAAATCGAAATAGTGTTAAAGGTCCGCGAAGATCCGAATAATATTTAATCAAATAAATTAAATTATATGGATCGATTGAATTAATACAAAGAAAAATTAATCTAACATTTATGATAGAAATATAGAATATAGTTTATAATAAATATTTAAAATAAGAATAGGAATAGGTACGTATCAAAATGAGGAAGATCATTTGTACAATTCCTACATAAACTTAGAATAAAAACTTAAATAAGAAAAATCATATATAGTTATATTACGTACATAAAATATTCCTAAAAGCAACATGAATCAAAATGCGAAGAAGTATTATAAGTATGATTGTATATTTACTCTTTCTGTTGCGTATAGAGAGAAAGATTTATTTGGACTCAAAATTCCTATTTACCTTTATTTCGTTCAAACAATTTAATTTTGAATGAAAGTTGTTTCGTTTAACCCCAAAAAAATTTAGATGAAATACAATCAATTATATTTCTTAATTTAAAAAATCGACTTAGTTGGACTATTCCAATGACTACATTTATTAAATTTAAAGAAATATTTCTCTCTATGCAAGTACATCTCGCGTCGAAGAGAACTATTGTTCTTCCTTCTTTGTGGCCTTCCTTGTACATACCCCACAAGTCGCGTATCTCAGAACATAATGCGACAGACAAGGTAAACGGGAAATACGGACAGTGAAATTCATCGAGCTAGAGAGTATACAAGGAGCACTCATACATATCGTATAGGGACGGTAAAGCAGATGGATAAAGGGAAACTGAGGAGAAAAGGAGGGGGAGGGTACAACGCAAAAGGAGAGCACCAAACAGATGAGAGAAAACAGGGTGGCGAGTGTTTACGCAACGTTTACCGACCAAGTAATTACCCACAATGCTTTATGGTCTCTCTCTCTCTCTCTTTCTCTCTCTCTTCCTCTCCCCCACCCCCTATCTCCCCCTCTTTCTCCTTCCTCCTCCCTCTCTGTCTCTCTCTGGTCTATGTAAAACGCCTTCAACATCAATCACTTAACACGATACGAAACTCTACGGCTGACCGCCACGCAAATAATAGCTCCCGCACGATGAAAAGAAACAGCTGTGCAACAATCGGAGCGCTCTGCACGCACTTGTCTCGCGTGTCATTCGAGTTTTTTTTCGCAACGTGGGAAAATGTGAACAAAACAGAGCCGTATCGCGTTCAAGATTATCTCTTATCCGTTGAATCTCGCACCACTGATCACTTGAAAATAATGCTCTCCCCCTCACCCGTGTACGATAAGAGATTTCCAATAATAACACTGAGAGTCGCGCGATTACTCGTGATTAATTACGTTTTTCCTACATATTCCGGATTATTAGATAGTCGACACGAATTTAAATCCGAGATAAAAAATGGGAAATATCGACTGTGCATGATAAAAAATCTAGTGCAATTATAGGGTTACCATATCTGAATCACAAGAGAAAAGTGTAGAACTATAAACTTAAAATAAAGATAATTAGAAAGCGGAGTATAACGTTTATATTCGTTAAATATAAGTGTTTAGTAAAATAAATTTTCTAGAACATAATTTTTGTTAACGACCCTTATTAACACAGCTTTATAAATATAAAATTTTAGTTAACGACCGAAAGTTTTACGATCTCTCTCAAAAAGTAGTGCGTGTACTTAAAAGAAAAAGGCGGGTAATTTTGGTGCGCTGATTTTGCAAAAAAATTTCACTCTCACGAAATAAGAGATTGTGCACACAAAAGTGTTACCGCAAGAACACGAAAACTGTCTACAGGTGTCACGCGATTTACCGAATGCGTGTGGTATGCCGCAGAATGTAGGATAAAGGAATTCGCGTAGGGTAGGCACGGCAGCTTTCCTTGCTCGCGTTCCGACGCGACGTGGCGGCATAGAACGACACGGCGAATTGAATTTGAGGAAAAACAACGAGTGATATGATATGCGATTCTTTTATTTATAAAAACATCATTTCGCGCATATATCGCATTTACGTTGGAATGTGTATGTACGCCTCTGGTTGTGGATAAGTCCAGTCAGGAAAAAGAGACTTTAATGCATACAAAATGCGACAGAAAAAGCGATGGCTAAGAGAAAACTGACTAAAAAATTGCTTGAACATTCGTCGTTGTAGTTCATTACGCTTCTGAAAGGTATAACGAGAATATTCAGCACGATATTACGTACGTCGCAATATCGTAATAGCTTAATTTCGCTCATACGATCGCACGAGTATAATCCGTGAAGGAACGACAATATTAATACACGATCGTAACTCCGTTACGTCCGATAAAGTTTTTGCATCGAAACGATGTGTTTACAGAGAACTTGAGAATCCTCATTTTCTGATTACGACCGATTTCATAACGCGACGCGTATACAGCGAACGTTAATGAGTTTAATCGACAACCATTACGTTCTTTTATGATGGCTTTAATGCGCGTATCGTAACGTAGCAAATTGTAATAATACCTTGCATGAGCATCGCGCGTTGAAACGTCAGGATTACAATCTAATCAAGTTTACTGTGGCACCATTGCGACACGAATTTAATGCGCCACCAGCATTTGTAATCCCTACCGAGCACTCGTTTCGGTTGACTGAGGAAATCGATACCCCCGATTGTGAATGAGCTATTTCCAAAACTACGTTACATCTATTGCCGCCGCGCCGATTGCGGTCAATTCGATATAACGTTCAACATTTCCAGAAGATTAATTTACAGATAGTATAAATAGGCGCGATATTAGGGGATTGATAATAATTACATAGCGTACACACCGTAATTCGAAGATGCAGAGAATAGAGGAACATTAATTCTTTACGAACGGAGATCGTATATATCCGTGGCCATCCATCAGTGTCACGCGTTGTAGATAAATAAAAAAAGCTACGAAAGAGAGGATACAATATACTAGAACAACTACAGTGCAACACGACAAGGATATATATCAGTATAAATGCTTCGGTATGTTTTTGTAAGTGTATAAAATTATTTTTTCACAAAGACGCAGCAGTTTTGATAACATTTACATAATTGTAAAAATTATTCCTTCCATTATTTTATAGTTATCATGTAGAATCTTCAAACACACATATTTATTATTATGCATGAATTACCACGTTGTTAATATTCTCAACTGCCCGATATTTAATGATTTTAATAATAAAAATATTATTACGCGAATAGTGCACATAACTATTATATGAAATAACGGTTCTGACACACCATTAATTGCTTATTTTAAATATTAAAAGCATTGTTAACAGTACTTTTAACACTGAAAACAAATAATTGATTGACCAGTATTAGTATTAAACTTTTATAAGGGAAGGAAGTCATAAAAAAAGTTGTCCGGATAAATTCAACGTATTTATCACCAAAGCAATAAGCTTCTCGTACTATTGTGTAATCACGACACGAAATTTATCCCTTAACATCGAACGCCGTTCGAATTTCAGTAACGAATACAACTTGACTCTCGGTTTAGCCGAAAAGTGGACGAGAAAATACCGCTCGAACTTCTTACGGGGAGTTGGACAAACTTTAATGGCGGTACAAATCTCAGTGAAATGGAGCTATTTCCTGTGAAATTGTGTCGTCCGCCTTTATCCCTTTCGTCCATCCCCGTGTACACGTCACCGACCGAGCGACCACCCCCCTCATCGCGTTTGGCGACCCACGATGTAACCCCGGGTCTCTCAAATAGAAAAAGACCAACTTGAATCAACGTCCGGTTTGCTTAATGGAAGAGAGCCTCTCCATTACGGCGGAGACACTTGAATCGCTCGATCCCTTGAACAACCCCTCTCTTGAAATTCCATGTAGTACGATGAAACGCCGGAATCCTTACCTAATTAAATTCCCACCGCTTCGATTAATCCGATATCTCGACTCGATATAGATCTCGCAGTGTCCATAAAATGTAGGACAATTTCCTCCCTTTCTTTTTTTTTAATACATGCTTATTATGGTAATTTCTCGTTTTTTCTAATTTGTGTCATTCGGCACTGTGGAATTTTATGTTCTTTATTATTCCTCAGTTCATAATCCATGAATGCATTTTTTTTTTATACATAATATGTTAATGTAGATTAACAGAAAGCATCGTAGCATTTCACGTTAAGTATATTTCAAAAATTGATAATGTAATATTTCAGCGATTTTAAGGAACAAATATTGCTGTGGCATAATTATGCTACTGCATATATATGTATACCTAACGCTTTTGCTTATATTAATTCTATAATCAAAACGGAACCGTACGTATATTATTAACGGAAATTTGCTATTCGTAAACAAGTAAAAAAATATTCGGTCGCGAACAACCGTTTCAGCGTGAAAGACTCGTTTTGGCTAAAATTAACGAAAAATGACTAATTAATGAAACGCGAGGCACGACTCGCTTCGTCGTTTTGCAAAAAAACGTAATAATAGAAACGCAGTCTGCGTGGTCGCGATGCACATTTCGCGTTGCTAATTTTGCAGATGCAACATACGCGCATTCCGCGCTGGTAACGAAGTCGAATGAGGCACGCGATAATTAGCAGAGTCGCCACAGTTCATTAGAAATTCGTTCGGGATTACCCACGGCTAACTTCTGGCTCGAAACTTCTGACAAAAAAAAAAAACGAATGACAACATATTTTTAAAACTCAGCGGGTAATTGTCCTAATTATGTAGAAAGATTGCAATCTCCCTTTGCGAGCTGACAGGCTACTCCATCTTGAAATTATAATTAATTAAAACTGTTTACCCTAGTGGAACATAAATTGCGGTCTCCGAGGTGATGATTTGTATTGGAAATAGCTACGACGATGACAACAGTACTTCACTTTTTGCATTATACTAAAATAACTGCTTTTAACTAACAGTTAAATTGTAACGGAGTTAATTGTCCACTTTGATGAACAATGAAACTGTGCAATGATAGTTCGATCGTGAAACATTCGAACAAAGGCAAAGTTTAAAAATTCGCGTTCTACAGCGTATCACTCTACGCGGAGTCGATCGTATGTTTTCCGCATAGCTACGTCCAAATAAACTGTCAAAAACGCGCACGTATGTGTACCATAGTCAGCGCGGTCACAGTTTTCCTGTTTCAAAAAAATTCAGAGAGAGTTGGTGAACTAAACGAACCATAAATGCTGTGACACAATTTGCATGATATAATAATTCGTAATACAGATTAATATATTTCAGAGCTAAGTTAAATTTTTGATGTATGATACATGACAATAAATTATTACAAACAGATAATAAGCTATTAAATTTTATAATATTATATATGACAGGGAATATTATTAATACTTTATGTACTAAAAAATATTATACATATATAATAATATATACATATAGGGTTGAATTAATATATGATATACATATATACGAGTCAGTGTGAATTATATTATATTATATATATAATATATATATATATATATTTAAAAAATTGACTATATCTTCGTCTAAAGCAATATTCATTATCTATTCTTATTTTAAGACCGTCTTAAGTAAAGCCTTAAGATGCAGCCCTCTGAATGACATCTTAAAAAGACTGTACTTAAGATATTTTTAATATAAAAATCAATTATAAATACTTAATAAATATTTTTTTAATATTTGTAAGAGTAAATATTTATTTATTATATAAGTAGATATTTATATGTAAACATTAAAAAAAATATTTATTAAGATATAATAAATTTTCTTTCAGTATATAACATATACTATATGAATATATATAATTCACTGGCTCGTATATTATATATTATAATTCAACACATTCGTATTAATTGATCTTGCTAATAATTCAGTTTAAACATCAATCGTAATAGTATTCAATATGATAACATATAATATACTATACATTTAATATAACGTAATTTGATCAGTTTTCATTAATGTCAAGTTTTCTTTAATCGAAAAATATATAAACAATTTACACATTAATTGAGTATAGCTACTTCGACCGGAACACGTTTAAAAGTACATACTCGAAAATGAGGGGGATTTATTTTATTAATATGAAACGCGCGCGCGATAAGCAGCACAGTCATCTGATTATTTAGCTTACATAATTGGACTGTTATCGATGCTGTCATTAATAATGAATAAGCGCGATATGAGTAATAGCCAAACGCATTACGTCATTGACATTTTGCAGCAAGTGGTTCGCGATCGTTCTCGAATTAATTCGCCCAGGAACATATACGAGCTTTCGCATGCGACCGAATATTCTCGTACCTTTACTTCGTACCAAGCACCACATAATGCAAATGCACGTAAAGCTGGACTCGATGGTTCGAGTTCATTGTCATGCATGTTATAATATCATCGGCGCATATACCGACAAACGATTTCAAACGAGCGAACAATAGTCTCTCCTCCTCCCCCCTTCTTTCTCTCTCTCTCTTTCGATATTTACTTCACAACCATTCGATTTGAATTATTTTATCGAAAATGTGGAAAGAATGCTATTTTAAGAAAAAATGTATCAATTCTTTTTCTCGTACGCGCGTTTAAAGTAATTGTTATTCAAAATATATGTAGCTGTAAATTTCTATCAATACTCATAATGCTTTAAAAAGAGGAACGCATTAATACGTTAAGCGTAAAAATCTCTCTCTCTCTTTCTTTATTATATAAATATAGATACTTATTTATTATATAAAATTCCAGCGCATATTACATAGAATGGATATTTGCTTACAAGAATTTCTATCAATATTGTATGTGCTTTTAAAGCTTTAAAATATGCTTTTGAACCTTTGTGTATTGTTCTAATATCGAACATCATCTAACGGAAACATTCAGACTCTACATGAAAGAAGTATTCGAGACATGCTCGAAACAAGAGCAGACTTTCGCGGCATGCAATATTAAATCGTACTATTGTTGCGCACCGTTGGTGAACTTGACTATTTAATACGCTCTTCTATAGCCGATACATAGACACGGTGCGACGATTGGCCGGGACGACTGGGTAGGCAGAGCCGGGTGGATTGCATCTGCAGCTGACGGCATAGATTTACATTTGTTGCGTCCCATGCGAGATGTTTGCTCTCATAATAAATTTTTGCGAGAATAGTTTGTTACGATATAGCTGCAGCTGCTATCGCAAACAATCGGCCGCGATTGTCCGCATTTTTGACGAACTCCCTGTGCATGTGGCAGTTGGACGAGCGCGTACACTTGCCGGTTGATGATCCATAAGTGAGGATCTACAATCGAACTGATCTCACGGCAGATGCTACCGCAATTATTCCTTCTTTATGCGCCACTTTTACTTCGCAACGTTGAATACCATTCGTGCGCGCGTGCATAAATCTCCTTATTAAAGCGACTTGATTCAACTATTGTTTCAAGAGGAATCCTCTCTTAGAATTGATGAAGATAGATGTCGATTCTTCAGCAAAAACAATAGTTAAAATTCTTAATAACATAGAATATGAATGTCAGGATTTAATAAGAAAACATAAAATATGTCATTTTACGTTAATTTAAATTAATGTTTAAATATTAATTGGTATAAGGAATAATGTTAAAACAGTCACACAAAGTGATGTGTCCCTTTGATTATCGCGATTATAAAAGGTTAACAATTTTTAAATATAATCTGCAATAACAAAATCATGCATATGTAAAATTTTGCAATATATGTAACTATACGCAAGGAACGTTAGGTAGAATTACGGAAAATCCTCAATTGAGCACGTATCGTATAATAATCCGTTTAAAAGATCTGTGAAATATCGTTGCTATTAATCGAGCTCAATGCTCATAAGTTTCGACATAACGTTGTGACTTTGATATCTCATTGCGAGCAGTTTTTCACTTCTCACGTGACGCCTTAAAATTTTTCACAACGGTGTTCTCGCAGTTCTACAAGGAAATTAGGACAAAAAAAGAATAAAAATAGGACAGCGGCAAAACTTATGCAAATCCAACGAAATTATCGAGCGTCGATTTCGTTTAGTTTTGTTTAATTCCACATTTCCACGTAACGGCCGACGTAATGTGGACTCGAGGAACGCCGGAAATTCATTGGATTGTGGATAACGCCGCTTTACGGCGATGCAATTTTCAATAAATTCTCCCGTTTATGTCGAACGAAAAGCACAGAAGTAGGTCCTTCGTGATTTCTTTCTCCAAAAGAGAAGAGACGTCTCTCGCATTTTTTTCTAGATGAAGAGCTACGGTTTAATTTAATCTTCATAAAATTTGAATCCAGGCTGAAATTGCGGTTTATGATAATAGCAGCGCACAATTCTTTTCTTGGCAGACGGATATCTGACATAGCAAAATTTTCTATCTCCTTTTTTTACGGCGGGTCCACTACGGTTATTTCAAATGGGAAAAGTGTCCAATAATCTCCCGAATTTATATCAAGATATCCATCTTCTCGGCTATTCATAATTGATGAGGTGAAACTTTTCACGTTATGAGAACTAGGATAATTGCTATCCTCAACATTGATTAATTACCACTCCTTACTTCAAAAGTGACACGTCTCAAAAGATTAAGTTTTTCAGAAAAGAGAAAGAAATTATTTTTCAACACAACAAAACATTATTTACTAATCGAATAATGTCGAAAAATATATTTTCTTAGAGAAACATAATAAAAAATGTCATTTTTGTAGTTTTCATTTCATAATAATTTAAAAAAACCATTATTCTTGAGTTGTGATGATATTGATGTCCTGCAAAATTAAACAAATTCGGAATAATTTATCAAAAATGACATAATTAAAATATCATTTTATAACAAAAAAAGTAGAGATAAATTAATTAATTAAAAACTTTTTTAATTAATACAATAAATAAATATAATAATATTAAACTGGACTTTAGGAGTTGACGCCAGATTACGCAAGAAATTAAATAATATGAATATAACTAAAGTATACTGCAAATCACAGTTCCAACTTCTCATTATGCAATTGCAGTGGAAATATAATGAGAAACTACTGTCCTCAACATTCTCAATGTTGTGCCAACCAGTTGCAGCTGCAGAGAGCTCAACATTTTATATTCACTTTAATAAACTATAAAATGATTAAATTCAAAATAAAATAATTTCTTTTAAACTTCGATCATTGAAATTGTTTTAACTTTGAATATTCTCTATACGAAACTCTCATTTTTATTTATTTATAAAAATGATACAATTGAAAATGTGCCTCTTATAGAAGGTATTGTAATCTTTTGAGAACTTTAAGAACAACACAAGTATTATTTAATGGATAGACTATAAAATTAGATTAGTTTTGATGATTGATAGAGTAATCTCTTTACTTAATTTATAATAATAACATAAATACCGTAATTGTGTCACGTAAAAAGAAACGATATTTTTACATACATGAATGTTAAAAGACGATAATTTCAATATATTGACTCATATATACATCGGGAAATGCATCTTTCGCAAATGTCTACGTAAAACAAAGTCAATATACCTACCTATGTAGGTTAATGTGCAACTTATATAAGGGGGCTAGTAGAGGATAAATTCAGCGCATTGCGAAACGCGCTTTTTTGAAAGTATAACGACGCGACGCAAGTGCCACAATGTTTACGTACGATTCATCACAGAGACGGTAACAGGAACTAAGGAATAAAAGATGAAACGCATTCCACTTGGAATATATTTACTTATCGACTTTAGTATAGTCAGTTAATTTTCAGAGAACGGAGAAATATTGCGAACGGTAAGACTTAAGTAAACATTAATTTTTTAAGTAACCGTTTATACACAAAAAGAACAGTTTTTCTAAATTATTTAAAAATAGTAAAAATTTAGAGAAACTTTGTTTTTATTATTTATATTATTTATTATATTATTTTCTTTAATCTGAATTTATCTAAATTATCTAAAAATTTAAATACTTTTCAGATATAAATACAAATTTTAAAATAATTTTGTTGAACTATTAAAATATAATTACTTTTAGGAAATTCTCTCTCTCTCTCTCTCTCTCTCTCATGCATGATAAGCAATACTCCAAAAAATGTTGACATTCTAGCAATCAGCCTGAGCATTCTACGTAATTATTTTGATAAAATTCAACAAAATTTATTTTCAAATCTGTATCTGGCTAAATTTTTAGATGCTTTAGTCAAACCGTTCTTTCGGTGTAGAAACAAAATAAAAGAAATGTAACATTTGTCACAGCTCGATACTAACAAACACAAGAAAAGTAATAGTTTACGACATTGATGTTTCGAAGTCGAATTTCGCAAAAATACGTATGTACAAAAATGTTGAATACGTGATCTATGCATTTTATAGTGGTATACATGTAAAATTGAGAAAAACAGCAAAATCAGCATGCCCCAGAGCAGCAAGGAACCTAAATTCACTCCTGTAGTAGAAATGTTTCCCTCATCCATGTCCCTCGCGATTCTCCATTTTCGGATATGCCTTCTTCTACCGCGTTCATCTGGCAACCACGGAGTCTGCCCTGAATATGTTTTAAATATGAAACGTCACCAGAGAGCTCACGGCTATGGGATCGCCATCGAAACTCCAGTCCGTCGCGTCGCGATGCTTCTTCCAGTTCGCTTACAGTTGAGGAAAATACGAAGTCCAAACGATAGTTTGAATTGCTAAAGGCACTTGTGACGGTTGTCAAGCTCGCGAACGCAATCTTATTATTATTCGGAATATAATAAGTCGGCTGTTGATACGACCGCTGATTCTGGCTGAGATTTGCATGCAATCCAGACAACGTCATTTCGTGACGTTTATTTTTCTATGCCATTTGAAAGGCAGTTATCGGAAAGAATTTTCTGCATTTAAAGTGAACTTTCACGAGCTTTAGTTAGTTTTTTATCGCGTATAGAGATATGTGATGATTATGAGTTTTTTAAATATGATATTTCGAAGAAAATAACAAGGACAGAAATGGTCTTTGTTTAAAATATAATTTTTTAATTCTTCGATTTTGCAGTTTGAGTCTCTTTTGTTCAATCCAATTTTTGTTTACTGTTCTAGGCTTTAAAAAATAGAAATTCCTGGCTTACTTGTCAACGTCTCTATAGAAAGGGAAACGGAGAAACCAGACACCACTCTTTTTTATTTCGGAGAAACTTGAGAGTCAAATTTTGTTTTTGTGTCGAAAAAGATTCAAATTACAAACAAAGGATTAAATTAGAAAAAAGCTTTAATTAAGAAAAAAAAAAGAAATAAAAGGGAGAGAGAGAGTCTAAAAGTATAATATATTCATATTAAATACATATAAAAAGATATTTCTAGATGTGCGATGGTTTCCTGTCACATTTATCCCGGAAAAATTTATCCTCACATTCATAAAGCGATATATCATGTGGAAGGACCATAAAACTGACACACTTCGTGTGTCCGACATCATAATGGAATTTAAATAGCCACACGTCACGACGGTCATCTTAAGTTCTTGTTCGTGCGCGGTTATAGCGTGAAAAAGAAGAGCGCGGCATACGTATCGCCCGAACGTGCAGAATTAAAGGGTCGTTTCGTTGCGGCATCCCACCGCGCTGTGCTTCCGTCGGTGCACCGCGTACACCGAGCTCGGCGGAGCGCTACAAGGCGCGTTACGAACAAACGAATGACCCAACTCTCGAGGAAACAAAGAGTTTGTACGTGCGCTAAATACAACGGGTGAGTCGCGTCGCCACCATTGCCGCCGCCGCCGCCGCCGCCGCCGCCGCCGCGGGCGTTTAAAGTGCCTTTCGCTCTTTCTCCTTGCCTCCCAGACTCACGCCGCTTGACAATTTTATCTCGCAGAGGGAGTCCCTCACGCGCGTCCTTTCCTATGAGTCTCGAGGGCGGAGAAGAGCGACTGCAATGGCTCGTGAAGAAATATTCCCTCGTGCAGCTCGCCCGGACTCCCCTTCTTAATTAAAACACCGTCAGCCGGTCCAACGCTCGCGGGCGAAATATGCCTCTAATTTCGATGCGACGTTACAAAGTCGACGGCAGTATTCCGCCGTCGAGTCGAGTGACGGCAGGCAACGAACGCCGTGCGATTTTCGCGCGATTCCACAACGACGACGGTTCTGGAATTACTCGCGTCGAAAGTATAAGGACTTGAAGACCGTAGCGATCTTTTACGACAAATGTCTCTTTCTTAAATACCTTGTCTTTTAAATTGTAATTAACTTTACGAAGATTTTCTTCTGATTAGATCATTTGTTATCTTATCATTTTTTTATTATAATACATGCAAATATACACCGGGAATTTAATATCTGTACCGAAAAACCTGATTATTATTCATAGGCCGTGAAAAAGAATTAAATTTTTTTTATCTCTTGATACAATTAAAATTAAATAAAATACACATTTACTTTTATTAATAATGTATCATATATTTATTATCTATATTAATTCACGATGTTGTACATTTATTTTTTAATAATGTTAAAATTTAATATTAAAATAGCAATGTAATCCCCAGAAGAATTTTTATATTTTTATATTACTTTTTATATTTTTGTCTATCTAAATCCCTTTGAAAGGATCAACGTATAAAAAGCCGTGACAGTTGAAAAGTCAAAAGCACCCGAGTCTCAACGGTTAAGGGCATTCAAATTTTAGCTGATGAAAAGTTTTTACGAGATGTGGGCAGTTGTATGTAGAGCAGAAGAGTGCCTTCGCACACTTGATACGAATTGCTGGCAATTCGTATCTCGAGAGGGTTATATCTCTCCTTTTTCTCAATACCACCATGAAAGAGGACGTATATATGCTTTTCCATGGCGAAGCAGTAAAGAGGATGCTGCATGAATAATTCGAGCGCGCAATCAAATCTTTTCCTTCGCGCCATATTCGAAAGTTTATGCTTGCTAAACATTTTACAAAGCAAAAGAGCAATATAGGAGGAACATACTACTATGAAAGTTTTATGGAACAGAATTCCATAATAAAACAATTTCTTATACGAAACCAAACGATTTTCTACAGCTTTTGAAAATAAATAATAACAATGAAAATTACATATTATTATATCACTGTACCTTCAAGGTTCGCTCAAAATACGCACAGCATTTCTAATTAACTATGAACGAATAACGAGAAACATGCTATAATGATACATATAAATTAATGGAAAAGAAATATGTTTTACGTACGTTATTACAAATTAAATATTAGTATACTAATAAGCATTACAATTTTGTTTATCGTGACAGTTAGACGTTTTTAATCATCAGCAGTAATTCTAATAATTTTGTACCTTTTATCTGTTTCAATATTATATACTTGTTTTTTTACTTCAATTTTATACATCGAACGTTATGCACACTTATTGTGATATTACTCTTTTATTTTTTTTTGACTTCAAATCACTATTTAAATTTAACTGTTGACGAACATTTCATCATTGACTTGATTTTTTCAATTTTTCGAACTTTGGAAACAATAAGAAATTTTGCATTCGGTCAACCAATCGCATGACGAGCAATTTCCGCGCCTCTGTTTTATTCCTAATATATATTATTATATTTCTAAAACATCAGCGACTTTTTAGTTAGAATTTTTGCGTAATAATATTTTTGTATCTGAAGAGAGCTTAATATAAAGCCGAAACATATAGTAGGCCTATAATATTATTTAATTGTTTTATCATTACTTTTTTAAAATAGACACATTATATTATTTTTTGTTTTAATTTTCTTTGACTCTTATATATTCTTATATATATGTATATATATATATTTTTGTATTTTATATACAGTTATATAAAATAACATAAAGAAACTATTTCATATTACACTGCAGATAAAACAAATCGCATAAAATTTTGTTTAATACAATCATATCTATCGCAGAGCAAATACCCGGGAAACGATTGTCGCAGTTACACGCGGTTATCTCGTAAAATAGAAGATACTCTTATGCCAGAAGGTAAAGCAACTGAAGAGCCATTCTTATAGAAACTGTAGTTTTCCACGGACAAAATGAAACATAATAAACATCGCACAATCTCATAAATCTCAAGCGCGAGCGATGTACGTACTTCTATTTCTCAAAGCGATAACTTATTTTGAACAATATTTCATGAAAACTCTCGTAAAACCTGTCGGGATATACCCAGATATCTCCGTGCGTCGCGTTTAGAAAAAGGTGATCGCATCTTAATCGAGAACGCACTTTATTCGTAAAGAATCGTTTCTTAAAGAACCGGGTCGTTAAGGCATCGTCAGCACGGGATGGCTAAAAAGCTCGGGACAAAACGGCAAACGTGCGACGTGCATCGCGTTTCACCGACTTCGTTTTCTTGTCAGTAGATCCGGAAAATCAACGTCCTTTCAGCCGCGCGCTTGAAACCGTGCCTTCTTCATTGAAGGATGTGTACAGGAACACGAGCGAGCACGTTGTAAAATAACGATCAATTGTATACCCGATGCGATCGCACGTAACGAGGCGTCGCATGGTTACACCATCCGTAACGACTCGCGGTTGTTCCTGACGAAAAGATCATTATATGTCTGTGTGAAACGAGAAGTCTCCGCACAAAATGCCGAACCTTTCTCGCACACAGGCTCTCCTTTCATCTTCGCTCGGATCGTCGTTACTTCCTTCGACTGTATTTCGCAAAATCGAAAAAAGATCTCGCGTTCACAAGCCTTGTGCTCAGAATGTCCGCGTGCACAAGCTCGTATTTCCGTATCTACGAATAAAAATAATGAAACCAGCACCGAGCGAGTTTCAAAACAGTCGCACGAGATATCATTCAGATTTTCAAAAATGCTGTTTTAAAAATATTATCTATTTGAAATCGTCACGCACGATTTGGAATTGCACTGCTAGATTTATTTTAGGTTAGATTTATCTTTACCTTAAAAAAAAAAACAGACTTTCTTAAATGTTTTGATTGTACCTATAAGAAATATCATAAAAATTATTATTTTTTTAAATTCTAGTTTATCATTTTATTAGTATTTATTATCTATCATGTGTTTGTAATATTAAATATAAAAAGTTATATATATTCAAAAATACTTTAAAATACTAGACTTTTAAAAAAGTTGAATAGGAAAATGATCAAACATTTAAAAACATGAAAATTAAAATTAAAAAATTCTTGTTAGTGATGGAGTTCACGTCTCTCATGTAAAAAAATAGCTTCATCCGATACAACAAAACGTAACAATGGCACGTTCTCGCATAAACAAGCACCCTCCTATGAATGCACATGCGTATGCACTTGTTCCAATTATTTTCAGAGACGATAAAAGACACGTATTTTCATGTCTTATATTTAATATCGAGTATATATATATAACTGATTAATTCCGGATTTCTTGATGTGCACAGCATCAGCACTGCATGTAATATATTATCGCTCAAGTCACACATTCTTTTTCTAATAAGAAAATCAAGTATTTAGTAATTAATTTGTCTCATTAATTAATTGTCTCGTTAACTTATTAATACCTATTAATATAGCTAGTAAGTAGTAAGTAGAATCATTTATAAAAATCAAATGAACATGAATACAGTCGAGGTTAATCGTGCGGTACTTCAACGAACACTCTTTTTGCAAGCGTGCAAAACAGCAAGCAAACTGCAATCCTTCCATCGAGAGCTTCTGCTCGCTCAATTAATCGCACTTTTCTCCGAGTAATCGCGTCTCTTTCCAAGATCGCGCTTACGACTCGTGCGGAAAAACTTCGCGTCCCGGAAATTACGCGGCAAGGCCAAGTTTTCAGGTCAAGCGTAGTCGTAGTTTTTGCCCGTTTTAATCTGAACTTTACGATAAGGAGATTGCATTGAACGACCCGCTACGACCGAGAGTGGCCCTTACTACAGACGATTAGGAGGACTTCTTCACTCATCCTTTTTACGAATGCACATGTGCACACGAAAGTTAAATTAAATGTCGATAGAAAGCTATTCTTGCATCATTCTAACGATACGACAATTTTATCGACGACGTACTACTCATATTTGTTAATATCTAAACATTTCGTTGAACAATTCATTGTCAAATTCATATTTTAACTCTCTAATAATAAAATTATATATTTATCTAAATATAAAATAATTGTTCGTAAGCATAATAATCTTAAATACTCTTTATGTAAAAAATAAAAAATATATAGAAATTGTCTTATAAATAAATAGGAATATATTCTATTTCAAAGTGAGACTAACAATAAAACTAGAATTTCCAAACGGAGATATTGACGTCATATACAAACAACCCGTTGAGAATGTTGAGATATCGAGGAATTTTACAAATTACAATAAAAAGTGTAAATATGACAACATTCAGACTGCATAGAAAAATACACGAGAAAATAGATTGGTTTGACAGCCATACGTGGTCGTCGACCCTTTTATTTCGAGATCGATACGTCGCTTCACAGCGTGTATGTATAACGCACCCTACGTCAAACAAGTTAGTTCCCTTAATTTTATCAACTGAATTGACATTCCCAGACCAATGTTTGCTGAAGACGGATGCGCGTCACAATAAAATCAGACGACACTATGATGAAACGTTTGTCACCTTATCCATTTATTTGCTTGTTCGTATTTATAACTATAACGTTTCAACAAGTTTATCCCGGCTATCAAGGTATATACATTCTCCGTACAATCTCAATTTTTTCTACACACTGTTCTCTTTAATTAATATTATTTTTTATTTACAAAAATCTTGATAAAATCAATTCAGCTTTGTCGTTGATATCAATAATCAAAATTAAAATTCTATATCAGTTATCAAAGTATGTACAATATATATATATATGTATATGTTCTCTACATAATCTCAATTAATTTTTTCTGTATTTTTCTAATTAATACCATTTTTAATTTACAAAAATCTTAATTGAATCCATTCAGCTTTAACAATATGAATTAAAATTTAAATGTTACGTTTTAAAAAAATATCGCAATTTGATCAATCGCTTCATTTGATTAAAATTTTAATCTTTTTTATCCTTTTTGAAACAGTAACATTTATGTACGAGAAATATTTATTTTTCTTCCATAGGAAGGAATGTAAAAATCAATTATAAAGAAAAACATGTACATGTATCGGTTGGATATAAAAAATGCGTAAATGGATAAAATATAAAACATGAAATATATATGTATAACGCACGCTGATACAACATAAACCATGAGGAAACTGGTTTGAATAATGTTATATAAATTGAGATATGTAGTTGGCCGTTTTCATAATTTTCTACAGAAAAAAATTTTCCGCGTCGATCCCTTTCAGAGCTTTCCCGCACCCTATCAGCCTGTCCTATTTCGAGAAAGTCATTGCCATCTATCAGAGGAGAGCTTTCCTCTTGTCGGGCACAGCGCGCACGCGAGAGCTATTTTTCGCGGTTTCGCGAGCAGCAGAGAGAGGAGTAGTAGGTCGTGTGGTACGAGAAGATGACCCATTGTACCTCACATCTCTATGCCAACTCCCCTTGTCTGCATTGCAGTCGTAACCGCGAAACGAAAACACGTTTTCTTTTCATTATGAGCTCGATTTAAGAGGATTCTTTCAATTGCTCATGATAACATGCCATCTTTTAACTTATTTTACTTGTAAAATAATAATTCTTTTATCGCGAAACCTTTAAATAAAAAAAAAAGAGAGAAATAACATTTAAAAAAATTATTTTATCATAAATTTATTATATTAAATATTGTCATAGCTCTCTATTTAAAAATAATTTAAAATTACTTTCAAACATTTTATCACTAATTAATTGAGCGGTTATTAATTGAATGTTCAATACCCTGAAATGGGGCAATTTTTTTTTAAAGAGGAAATGCTGTGTGTGCGAGTGACATTTTTCTATGATATAGCACTGCCAAGCGGGAAAACTGCTGCGCTTATACCACGAAATGATGATCCATTGTACGTGCTTACCGTGGCTTCATTCCTTTCTCTACCGCTCTCTTTATCTATCTCTCTCTCTCTTTCTATGTCTTCTCTGTCTTATCATGTTCCCTCGGTAACGTATATTACAAAATTGAGATCTGATATCGAGAGACCCTACCTTCTGTAACATTTTCACTTACACGAGAAAGCTCCTCCTTGTATTTTCGCAACAAAGTGATGATGATGGAAAGACGGAAACGGAAATATTCCCGCTGGTGAAAATATTCGCATCTTTCAATAATATCGGCGTTCGTCAGTTTCATTCGCTTTTTCTTGTCGACTTCGACTATGTAGGTTTATAGATAGATCGATTGCTTTTTATAAAGTTTTTTGAACAAATCTATTATGTAGGCATTGTACAGCTATCAATCGTTACTCACGATTAGTGTTGATGCATTAACCGAAACGCATATAGAAAGTTGAAATTTGAATAGGTGATTCCGTAATGCAGCGGCATTAATGCCATTATGCAACGTTGAAGGTTAAATAATAGAGAATGTAGTCAATGACGAATATTATCAGTAATATATATTTGGACATATACATATAATTATTATCAGGATTGTAGTAATGCGTTATTTATAATGTCGTTACCGTTACAAGTCACTTTTTTCGTGTAACGAACAGGTAACGACGTTACATTTTCTTCGGAGTAACGTTTATAGTAAATGCAGCTACATTTTTGGGGTAATAGTAACGATTTTACTAGTTACTTTTATCGTTACTTTATTTTTAGCCACGTAAAAGTTTTAGTCGTAACATAGAGCTATAGAAAACAAAGATGCGACGTTAAAGGAATAGGTCTGATTGGCTCTCTTAATTACGTAATCACGATACTTTTTTTCACAATTCATACGTTTCATAGGCTGCGTTCCATTTCACGCATGATTATGCGCATGATGTATCATTTTATCTTTCTTTAATATTCGGTCAACAACAAGAATAAAGTGATGTATCATACGCACTATGCGTGAAACGGAACGCACCTCTATAGGTTAACGTATAGCATGTAGACTGTTATAGTGATGAAATCAGCGAGATCACGTGAGAGATTCTATCCTAAATATGAATATATATAATATTACATATTGTATGTATATAATATATAATTAATAATTATATATATAAAATATATACACATGTTTTAGCTCTATTTCTCTACTAAAAAATAGAATTTTAATACCTGTTTTACGTTTACCAAAAAAAACCTGCACATAATATTAAATTAGTGTCAAGAAAAAAAGTAACGAAAAAATAACGATTTGTTATATTTTGAGTAGCGATAACGGTTACTTTTGCAAATCAATAACTAGTAACGCGAACGAGTTATTTTTATGAGATAACGTTGCCAATCCTAACATTATTTAGAAATGTTCCTCTGGTTTCTATTAAATTTCCAAGCAAATTCCTCGTGGAAATGGAAATGCGTGTAACATCATAATAAAGTAAAACGCGTATAATGCATTGATGAGTGAAACGTACACTCCGAATTTTGAGCATAATATTCAAATAACGTATTGTTGCGATAAATTCACTAATAATAGAGAGAAATATATATATGTATAATACAAAGCCCAATAAAATTATACTAAAAGCAAATGTTAAATATTACGGCAATGGCGATACGAACGTTAAGTTTACTTTTCATTAGTTTAATGATACCTATACAACAGTAATTATGTAATTACTATTGCATTTCAATTTTCAAAATTGGTTTGCTACAAACAAAAATTTCAATTGCTAATTATTTCATGGCCAAAAATGATTAAAAATAATATATTAAGTAAATTATATATTACATGTAAAAAATTATATGATTATATTATATGTATAATTACATACTCCGCGTGTATTTAAAAATAATTGTCTACAATTTACAATTGCTTTTTTTTTAAGGGCGTTATACGCGCGCTGTTGATTTACCGAACGAACAGGAAATAGTAATACCGCGAAAAGTTAGATCGGATGGAAGCTTTATATCTCATCAAATACCTCATCATTTTGAACACTCCTTCTATCGAAATCGGACGACAAGCGACAATGCCGTTCACTATCGTCTGCGTATTGATCACGAAGAATATCACGTCGAGCTCTATCCAAATCATCGACTCCTCGGACCAGGTGCAGTAGTTGAGAGACGTCGGGGGTCACAAGACTTTTTGAATAATATGCAACTGAAGCGATTGCGAGACATGCAATGTCACTATCGGGCCCGTGTAAGAAACCAATCGGAAGATAGCGCGTTATCCACTTGTTATGGACTTGTTAGTATATTAAATGGTTCTTCACTCGATTGATAGTGTACAAGTATACTGCTACATAACACGCTAAGTTTAATCGATTACATTAATTCCGGTATCTTTGCATTAGATTGTTTAAATATACTCAAGTGCAGAATATATAAGTAATTAAATTTAAACACAGAATTTTGTAAGATTTATGAATTCCTTTGCCAATCAAAATACGTCAACTGTAAATTTAAAAAACACTAGGATTTTATTATTTTAATTTTTAGGTTGGATACATTAAAACGAAGCAAGCGTGGTATATGATTGAACCACTGGCTGGGCATGACATTACCAAAGAAATAGAGCATCCGCATATCGTGTACAGAAAGAGTCCAGATGAATATCAAGCCGATGCCATGCAGAATCTCTGCAGCGTTATTGGTGAAACGTCTAGGATTATTGCCAAACGTGCTTTAAATCCGCAGAAAAGGATGCCTGCAAGATCAAACGAGAATAAGTCGTACTCGCTAGAATTGCTGGTGGTGTTGGACAAATCTTTGTTGGACTATCACAAAGAGTTTGATGTCGAAAATTACATACTAACGCTGTTCAATATGGTGAGTTGAAAGTCTTCCAAAAATTTTGCAAATCTGCTTCTAGAAATTTTACGAAATCTTAAGCCACAAATATACAATAAATTAACTTTAATCTCTAATTCACAACTTGTTTCATTTTTTCTAATTCTTAAAAATTCTTAGAAAAAGATGAAAAGTTGAACCAAGATTGAAGTTAATCTACATTGATAGAAACGGGTATAAGAGAATTCTTCTTTTCTCAGGCTGCAGGGTTGTTTCATGACGTCAGTCTAGGCGTACACATGCAATTGACTATAGTAAGAATTATAAGATTAGAAGTGGAGGAAAATGAGGTAAAGAGAACGAGATAAAAATATGTCCTAAAGTAAAATTTTATTGTTTTATTGAAGCGATTTCTACTTTTAACGCGTTCAATAATAAATACATATGTCCTTTTTGCAAATAGAAAATATTCCGATTACAATTTATAATTTACACGACATTCGTTTTTCATGTCGTTTGAATTTGTGTCAACCTGATATCGTATTGAATACAGATGAATTTGTCAATAAATCGAGACGCTGATGCAACGTTGAAGCATTTCCAAGAATGGCAGTATACCATGAATCCCGGCGACGATTCCCACCCAAATCATCACGATTGCGCGATTCTCATTAGCAAGTACGCGGCGCAAGCAATTCTGTCGGAAATTCAATTTAATCCTGAGATTACGGGTACTCGCCCTTTTGACGATAACTTATCAGATTAGATATCTGTGTCTCGAGAAAGCTCTGTGGCTTCACTGGTACATCCACGGTCGCTGGTACGTGCGATCCTTTGAGAGGTGCAGTCATTGTGAGAGACGCTGGTCTACCAACCGGTTATCATATAGCTCATCAGATAGGCCACACGTAAGCCTGTAATTAATTTTATACGTTCCGACATAATTAGAAGCAAAAAAACTTTAAATAATTACACTGCGCCGCAAGCACGGAATAAAATCAGATAATTCTAGAACACGTAAGTACGTACATTAATCTTATACAAACACTGATCACGTTAATCAATGAAATTAATACTTTATTAACATAATATTCTCTGCAATATTTCATGTACCATTATTTGACCTGGAGACACATTTTAGAACGCATATTTCTCTCATTTCAACAGCCGCTTCCTCACGGTTGCTTGCGCAATCGACTGGTCCCTTCATGCTTCACCGACGGGGAAAAAATGCGAAATAAATTTCTAAAGACCGTTTCTTTACCCCCGAGAGTGGAAATAATAGTATGCCGCGGCGTCGTCGTAAATAAGTCACGGTCGAGAGCGTTGTTTAATGTATGAAGCGACTTCTCGTCGTCGTGTACCTCGAGATACCTTTTAAGAGCAAGTCCGGGCGACGCGACGCGTGCGCGTGCTCCAATAAATATTCCGCTCCGAAAGCCGATTTTCTTTTTCTCATTACCAGCTTGGGTATGTCCCACGACGTGCAGCGGAAGAACGGCTGTCCTGGTATAGTTTATCATGGAAACGTATACGCGGAGACCACCGTTATGCATCCTGGCGACATGTACATCACGAAAAAATGGTCTGAATGTTCCCGACGTTACCTGCGCTCGTACATCGAGTGAGCTTAATGCTTGTTGCTTTTTCGCCGGTGGCTTTATTAAAATCCGCCAGTAACAAAACTGCTTTTCTCATCTGCTCCGTGCGTTTTCTAGAAGCGGAGAGGTACGGAGTGCCTGATCTACGGCCGTAAATTTCAAATTAAATTAAGAACTACGCCGTTGGTTGTCTCGTAAAACTCGACGGTGATCCGCGATATGAAACACGACGGTGAACGATCGCCATAAGTTACTAATAAATATTCATATAACAAATATGAAGTTCCAACGATATTCCGGTTTTGTCAGCAAAATTTTGTTTAGGATATCAAAAACTCTGAATAATCAAAACTCTATTGTGGAAAATATAAATCTTTTATAAAATTATATGTCAAATTAAATTATATTAAAATTCCAAACCGCAACACACAAGGACGAAGAAAGTATAACGAAGAGAATTTCACAAAAATATAGTTCCTTAGAAATATCCCTTTATCAAAATTTAAGTCATACAGTGAAGGAGATTTTTGTATCTCTCTTGTATCACTTGAATAGATGAGTAATAGCATGCTTTACACATTGCGACATTTAATTTTTAATCCATTTCAATATATCCATTTCAAAATTTCAGAAATGTGAAATATAGAATGATTGATTTCAGGCAGGGTCTCGCGTTCTGCTTGGAGGACGAGCCGCAGGATCATCACTTTCCCGCAGCGGAAATGTTGCCGGGCGTGATGTATAACGGTGATGATCAATGCCGTTTACGATATCGACTAGACGCTCGGCAATGTGACATGGGAGTCGTAAGTTACGCATAGAAGATTATAGATGCAACGTTGCGAAAAAGTAACGTCCCGTGGCAAGCTTTATTAAGTTAACAAAGCCATACTGCAGAGTATAATTGAATAAAACATACACATAATTTAGTTTTCTTGATGCTTTATATTTTATTGTTTAATAATTTTTTTTTTTGATGCTTTATATTTTAACCGATTTAATAGTGACTGTACTAATTTAACCCTCGACAATGAGAATTAGTCCAAAAATGAGGTTCCCTATTTTAAAAAATACAGAAAGATAAAGTTTAAAAATCTGAAAAAAATTATTTTAACTCATTGCATTTTGATTATTTAAAAAAATCGACATTTTTCTCTTTGCATTTTTTGAATAGTGAAAAAAATTTTTTGCACGTCTTATTTCGGCGTGTCCGTTTTTGCAAGCCGTCTATGATCAAAAAATGAGTTTCCCTATTTTTTGTCACGTAAGAAACGACACTGAGGATCAGTGTTAAACAAGGATAAAATAATATATTGGGGGATATTCAGTTTCCGAACACAATCCTGAGTGGGTTCTTCAAGTCTTAGAAACATCCTCCGTATTCTCCGGATTTTACTTCAAGTGACTTTTATCTTTTCCATCAATTGAAACTTTATATAGACGGTTAGTGATTCAATAATAACGAGGAAGTTAAAACTGCGGTTAATACGTGGCTTGTAAAAATAGCACGTCATGGTATAAACAAGGCATACAAAATTTTTTTACGATTCGACAAGTGCATAGAAAAAAATGTCGATATTTTTTTAAATAACCAAAGTGTAATGAGTTAAAATAAACTTTTTTTAGATTTTTAAACTTTGTCTTTCTGTATATTTCCTAAAATAGGGAAATTTACTTTTAGACTAATTGGAATTATCGGAATAGATTCCAATTTTCTCTAGAAAACATACCTAATAGAAATCTAGAGAATAATTACACGATTCCGATCGAAATCTATTCCGAATAATTCCATA
Source organism: Cyphomyrmex costatus (assembly GCF_001594065.2). Lineage (NCBI taxonomy): Eukaryota > Metazoa > Arthropoda > Insecta > Hymenoptera > Formicidae > Cyphomyrmex > Cyphomyrmex costatus. Next base: position 2,424,795 of record NW_017277017.1, read on the forward strand.
AAACGTATATAATACTCCATAAAATGTGTTATCATATTTTTCTTATATTATAACACTTTTTTAGATGAAAATATCCATATAAAAAAATTAAGAACTTTTACATTTTTTATGTCATATAAGTGTTAAATTAAAATAGTGGAATTAACACTATTTTAATACAAAGATAAACTTTAATTTTAAACATTTTTAACGTTATTTAAAATTATCAAAATTATAATAACATAAACCATGTTAAAATTTAAAAGTGTTTAGGTAAAAATTTATTAACAGTAACATTCCAAAGTTAAAGTTGCAATTAATAGTGACTATTTTTGTCAAATCGATAGAAGCGATAAAATTGTGAAAAGGGTAATAATTAGCAACAAAATCATCAAATTTACGTTCATGTTCTGTAATTTCTTTTATTCGTGCTGCAGAGACTGTGCAACTTAATAGACATTTAGTTAATAAATATAGTACACTTTTCGTTTACACATCAATTTTTAATTTAAGCTTCAAAAATAATAGCATACTTTCTTCCCTGAACAATTTCTTCAACGCACAAAGCGATAACAGAATATAGAACGTTAAAAAAAACTCTGAAAAATCAAATGCAATATATTTTGAGGGATTGAATAGAAAAAAGATGCAGGTTCGCGGATCATAAATTCATCACTATCTTTGTGATAGAAGAACCGAAAATTTGAAAACAGAAAAAAGACTCATAGTTGACGAGAGTACAATTTCCGAGAAAAGCAAGAAGCTCAAACATTGTTTCTAAATTCTCAATCAATCTTTATTATGATGAATATGTATATAAGTTTCGATGAAGCGATATTACGAACTGAAGCGTGATATACGCGAAATGCTATTTAATCTATCAAGATTTATATTTAATTTGCAAATATAAAGGGTTATTATTTTGAAATGGAATAGTTGAGTTATTGTTATTTTTTTGAAATAGAAGAGCTGGAAAGACAAAATTGGATCTAATCAATATATCACAATATAATTAAAAAAATATGATCTTCAAGATATTTAATAAAGTTAATACTTCACAGTATTACCCTAATATAAGGTATTTGGAGAATGATCTTTTTGGAATATAAAAAGGAATAATAGAATAGCAACAACAAAAGGAATATGATTTGCTTTTCATGTTTTTTTACATTTTGATTTGTTTGTTCAGACAATGCTAAACTTAAGTTAACACAGTTGCAATTTTTATCAAATTGGTTAACTCGGGAATAGCCTGGAGTGTTTATACAGGTGTTTTTATAGCCTAGAAACAAAAAAATAAATTGTGTAAAATATTGTTTTTATGGATATTATTTATTAAACATATTTTTTTTCTGTTTTAATAACTACCTTTAAATATTCAATTACATTGAAAACTCCCAATAAAAAAGCATTACATTAATTAAAATATTTATATATATATTTTAGAAATATATATTGTCATAATAAGTTATTTAACATGCTTATTCTGTTTAATATTTAAACAGTTTAGTTAATATTTAAACAGTTTAGTTAATTTTTTAGAAAGATTTGATTAAAATTTAAATTTATATCTATAATATTTTTAAATACTCATAAGATAGATAACAATCAATAATATATAATACAATATGTTGTAAAACAATAATGATTTCAAACGAAATCTAAAACACCTGAGATGATCGTTTTACGTAAAAAAAATGATGACTTTTTCCCAAGTTAAAACAATAAAATCGCGAACGAAACAAGAGATTAACAAAAAAAAGTATATGTGTATGTTTTATTCCATTTTTGTGCTGTAGTGACTATATCAACTTAGACGTGCACAGCAGTCTTTCTTAAGACGAAAATATTAAACGACAACCAGTCAATTTGTTAAAGCAAATCCGATAATGCTCGTGTTAACGTATCTGCTTGCGAATCCACATCGGCCGTAAACGGGCACCATCTGCCGTTCACATTTACAAACCGATGCCTTTGCGGCCTACCTTATCCGTTTAGGAAAATACGTTCTCCAACTGTGCACAGCATCAGATAAAAGACCGAAGAACTTGCGATATCTTGGCACGATATCGCGATCGACACGCATCTAACTAAAATGAAACTCCCGCAGAGATGGATTGATCCTCAGTCATTTTGATAGGTCTGTGAAGCTGACACCCCCAAATGGGAATTTTGATAAAATTAACATTGCATTCGATTGTCCACCATTTGTCCACGTTTGTCCACTTAAAAAAATGTTTGTCCACCCTTGAAAAAGAAATTATAAATAAATAAAGAATTGTAGCACTCTCTCTCTCCAATATGAATATTCCTTCGAATTACAAACGGGATTCGATTATTATCCACTATGCGTATTTGTTCACCCATAAGTTTCTTTCGTCCACCTTTCAAAAGAAAGTTATAAATAAATTAAAATTTAACAATTCGTCACTTTTGATATCTCAGTTACATAATCCTATTCTAATTGAAAGAAGGAAGAATACTGTAAAATTGGAAAATGAATTTTAAATCAGTTTTAAACCAAAATTAAACCCAGTTTTACATTTGTTTATAACTTTCCTTTGAAAGATATGGACAAAAGAAATTATAGGTGGACAACGCGTACGCACAAGTGGACAATCGAATTCCGTATGTAATTCAGAAGAATAATCATATGGGGATGCTACAATTTTTATTTATTTATAATTTTTTTTCAAAGTTGGACAAAAATTTTTTTTTGATGAGCAAATGTGGACAATCAAATGCGATGTTAATTGTATCAAAATTCGCATTTAGGGGTGCCAGCTTCATAGACCTCATTTTGACTTATTAGCAAACTCGAGCTCAATGTATACAATAGCACTCACATATATACTTACATAGATATAATACATACACATTTTTATAAGCTATTTGAGAAAAAAATAAAAGTAATATGCAAGATGATTTAAAAATAATAAAAAAAGATATAATGATAAGAACAGATTTATATATGAAACTCATATTATTTATTATAAATATACCAGTTAGTGAACATAAATCAATTGTTTGAGTTGGGTCATGTCTATTAGCTGTTCACTAATTAGTATATTTACCTTAGATCTTTAATTAAAAAAAATTACTAAACCAAGACGATCTTATCACCGTTTTCAGACTTGTGAAACCCTTAGGTGCGCCATCCCTGGAAGAGGTTGCGTGACTGGCAGGAAACCACCTGCTGAGGGCACCCCATGTGGCGAAAAGAGAGTAAATACCTGCTTACGAATAAAGAGCGTAAAATAAGGCACGATGGATGATCTAAGATCCGCAGATTACATGAACTGTGATAGAACAATTTATAAGAGTAACTATAATTTTTTTATTTCGAGACTATATTATGTACGAGAAAAATTAATTTAAAAAAAAGTTTAAACTTTTATTATTTGTTAAATAACTTTTAATTGAACTGTGTTATTTTAGTTCCCTACAGTACAATAATTTCTTTTTTATTTCTTTATAGTTTTTCTCAAATCTCGATAATTTCATTAAAAGAAAAATACTCGTCGAGTTTCAATGTTTCAATTGTTCCATATATTAATGTCATATCAAACCATTAAGAATTTATGATGATTAATTATGCAGATTTTATTTGTGCAACTTTAACTTACTTTTATTGTTTACTAAGATATTTGTTTATAAGTATGACTGATGAATAAGAATTTGCCTTTAAAAGCCTTAATATCAAAGTACAGATTTAAAAAAAATTATATATTGATCAATTAATTAAGGTTCTGGAGGATCTTTCACTGAGAGCTCATTATGTCGGAACAGTTTAAGTAATTTATGAAAGAGATACGACGAGAGCATATAATAGAAAACTAAAAAAAAGCTATCTCGATCTGCCATCAACCGTAAGTCACGTGCCCTTTCAGAATTAAAACCAGTTTCAGGCTTCAGTTAAGTTTCATTGGCCCTTAAGGCAACAAAGCGCGGCAATGTTAAAGATTACAAGCGGGTATTCACAGATGCATTCTCACAAAGTCAAGCTAACGCTGCGCTGTAAATTCTTTCATAATAATACGTTTGCAAGTTTATAAAAAATTGCAATTTTTATACAGCCGGTTTCTTGCTTCCCTTCGGTTTAATAAGCAGAGCTTCTTATAGAAGACTAATTATACACTTCAAAACTTAAAAGATTATTTATTTAAAACTTAATAATGAGTTAAAATTTTATAAAGTAGTGAATGTGGATAGTCAATTTGAAATTTGTTTCGGAACTAAAAGGATTTACTTAAATATGTTTAAGAAGATCAAAAAGTCAGATGAAAATTACAAAGCAGTGCACGGATAGTCGTGCGCGATGTGAAATTTATTTCAGAAATAAAAGAATTTATTTGAATTTATCCAAGAAGCGTTTATAATTCTCAAAAATGTTAAAGTCGACTTTAAATTTAAATTTAATGAACGAATACTTATATAATATACAATATATGGAGATATATATATATATATATATATATATATATATATAGAGAGAGAGAGAGAGAGAGAGAGAAACAGAAAAAGTCGAGGAGTCTCGCGAATTATTGGTTGACAATCGATTGTCGAGATATATCGTAGTCGTTATAGAAGGGATAGCGCGGTTTTCGGAGAATGCGAGTAAGGGTTATAAAAGTAAGTAATTTAATCGTTCGTAAGCAAGTCAAAAATAATCTTATTAATTGTTTTGAAAGTCTTAATGTGTTACGGCAATCTTGTGCTCAAACCCTAACGGAGAGTCCGAAAAGAGTCGTGACAGATTACGGAGCTAAAAGACACAAATAAGAGTTCTTCCTGAGTTCACTCAGAGTACGGAGTCGAATTAAGTACACGAGTAAGAGAGTTCTTTCCGAGTTCGCGAGATAATTGCGAGTGTAAGTCGAATAACAAATTTGAATTAAGAGATTTTCTTGAGACGCGAGATAATTAAAACTAACTTTTTGATTATCGTGATTCGCGGACGCGTAAAGTGAAATTTACATTTGTAGCAATTTGAACAAATATCTATATACATATCTAGTAGATTCTTTCCAAAATATATTCCCTTGAAATATCAAATAAATCAGCCTGACTTATTTTTTTGTATATACAATATACAATACATATATAATCGGACATACATATATCCTGCATAAAAATTCGTATCTTGCCAGATGAAACTTATTTGAAGTTGAGTCACGGATATTTCGGAAATCGAAACAAGACAAGTTGGCTGAAATGTTTTTTGCGGTTAGTCGAGCATGCGCGGCTACGTGATGTTGCAAAAGGGATTCGGCAAAACGTGATAGAATGTAGGTATACGTAAGGTCCATAAGCCGGGAGACAAGCGGTGTCCAAATATCACACATCAGCGAAATATCAGGTTTGGGTGATAATGTTAATAACCGAGCATGCTGAAGCGTCGAAGCGCGTAGACGAGAGTCATTAGCGCCGACCGGCTGACCGACTACCGTGTCGGACACTACCGTGCTCGAAGCTCGTGAATATGGTCGGCGAGTAATCTCTAATTACTCGAGTGAGGTCTGCACAAAGATAGTCGATATCCACGTACGATAAATGAGACCATCAGCATCAAAAAACAGACAATGACTTCGCAGATCTTGCGAATATGTGAATATTAACAAAAATTTCAAAGGTGTATCTCGATTACAAAAATTTTATTGGATATATAAAAGCTACACTTATAAATAATAAAACGTTTACGAGAGATGTGAATAAAATCAGCCAAGATATAGATTCACATATGTATCTTTTTAAAGCGTGTACGATCTGTTCGAATATTGATAGAAAAAAAAAGGAGAATGGATGATATTTCATTTAAATAACTCAACGTAAAGAGAAAAACAAATTTCCGACCGATGAAATTTAGTGAGTAAAATTGGACGATGTACAGAGAATTGCGAAGTTTAAAAAATTGAAATCGGAGCGATAACATCGACTACGAAAATAGATTGATCTACCTACGTGCGTAAAAATTCAGTTTGTTTGTCATGCCACTTCACAACAGCCGATTCAATCATCGGTGGAATGAAATAGACAAATAGATGCGCAATTGCAGTTTGTAAAACAAAGAGCAATTATCTCATCGCCGGCTGAGGGTAGATTTAATGCGTTTGCGTGTTATCGCGGAATCAAGCTGGCGTATACTTTAATACGGACGTTTTAAATGGAAAGGTGAGATAGCTAATGTTAATTCAAGTAATCATTTTCTCCCTTCAACAAAATGACGAGATATTCCCGAGAATTTTTATAAAATAATGAGCCGAGAAATTGGAGGCACGGAGTGCATGAATTTCAGTATATTTACTTAAATGTATGCATATTAAACGTGAGAGATACATCCATGAATTAATATTATTTTTGTAACTACGCGCAGAGTAGCACGTATCATTACAAATAATTAATATTGGCACATCGAGAGTAGCTTTAAATAAAGAGCAATACTATGCATTACATTAAATAAAAGATAAATATATATGCGTTATATGATTCGTTTTTAAAGTGCAAAGTGATTACGTTGCAACGAAACGACAGAAGGAAATATTATTCTATCTGGCAGTGCATTTAAGCAGGTTTAAGTACACTTAAAATTGCATAGAAATCGTAAAGGGACTCGATAATTATTCGCGTTGGGGAATAGCGTTAGTGATTCTAATGGAACAAGACGGAGATCTCTCGAAGCGCAAGAATATCTTCTCGCAAATCATAATAAATTTCCACGTCGCGCTTCTAAAGGACGTAGTGCATCATTTAGTTTCGTTCATAATGTACCTCCCCGTCCGGGACCATCCTTCGTGTCTTCTCGTTTTCCATGATATAAGTCAGTCCAGGTGCCGCGATGTCGAGGTTAACGAATGTTACAGTGGTGTTACCAAATGAAGTGCCTAATGGTAGGAGAACGACCCGGAATCACAGACGGTGGCTGGGGTGCCTGGTCGTCCTGGAGCAGGTGTTCGCGGACATGCGGCTCCGGAGTGGCATACGCTGTGAGAAAATGTAACCAGCCATCTCCGTCCAAAGGCGGCTCTTATTGCGTGGGTGACAGGAAGCGCCATAAAATCTGCGCCACGGATGTTAGTTTCAAGAGTGCTCGTAAACGATTTCCAGTAAGCGCAGCGCGAACTAACGCGATCTTGAGTGAACGTTCGATTTATGCGACGATTGCATCTTCCATGAGATTGTTACAGAAATTGAAGAAACGCTTTCTTACAGAGAATTTTACACGACACGCGAAAGCATGTAATAATCGTTAAATAATGGAGAAAAAAATACTACACGAAGCTTAAGCTAACAGATTGAAATTTAGATAGACAAAGATAAAAAGTCGTTTCCTTGCTTCGAAAGTGACACAACTCACAAAATATGATTTTCATGTTATTATCCTTTGAGAATGAGTTAGATAATTATTCTATCAATCATCAAAAGTAAACTAACTTAATTTCACAGTCCATCAAAGCACTAAGCACTTATATAGTTTGTAAAGTTTCCAAAGAGATTACAATTTTGTATCTTCTTATACAAGAGTGATTTTGAATTGTATCGTTTTTATGAATAGAAAGAAAATTTTGTACGGAAAACATTTAGAATTAAGATAAATTTGATAATCGAAATTTGAAAAAAAAATTATTTTATCTTGAACTTGGTCATTTTAGTTAATCAAAGTAAATTATTCTAATACAAACTATTCTAATATTTCGAGTTATATGTATCTTTTGATAATTTATTCCGAATATATTATAATTTTCTAAGATATGAAAATTACACACTTCACAACTCAAGAAGAATAATTTTTTCAAGGAAACAAAAATGACAAAAATGACATTTAATTATATTTCTAAGGTTCCTTTGCCAATATAATTTAGTTAATAATTTTCTGTTAAGTCGAAAAATATTGTAGTTTTTCCTCTTTCCTGTAAAAGTAAATTTTATGAGATGTGTTACTTTTAAAGTAAGGAAACAAAGTGTTAAACGCGCTGCGTTTATGTAAAGCTGCTTAAGGCAGAAAATGATTATACGCGAAATTAACATCGAGTTTCTTTACAGCCCTGTGAAATCGGCGCACCCTCGTTTCGCGACGTGCAGTGCGCCGAATTCAACGACTGGGTATTTCCGGAAGACGGAAAGATTCATCGTTGGGTGGCGTATAATCTGCCTGAAGGTAATAAGAGCGATAAGTGATCTTCATTAACCGCGCGTCGACTTCGTGACTTATCTTTCCTAGATTTGAAGGCATCCGAAAACCCCTGCGCGCTTTACTGTATAAGCGAAACTAATCTGGTGGCATCGCTGAGACCGAAAGTGGTGGATGGTACCACGTGCTATAGAGGTATTCGGGACATTTGCGTTGGGGGTGTGTGTAGGGAAATACCTTGTGACCTAGATATGGAATCCACCGCCGTCGAAGACGTTTGTGGTGTCTGTCGAGGCGATAGCACTTCGTGCACCCTGAAACAAGGAACAATGTCCTTTACGGCCCAACCTCGTAAGAAAGAAAAAATACTCACTTACAAACGCAAATATAAAAATGCATACAGATGCATATACAAAAATTTCATTTTGCCTAATATTTGGAATACAAATACGATTCTGCTTTTGCAAAGCAAAAGCCTTTATCGAATATTGAAGTGAAGATACTTCTGCATTATTAAAAATACGCTTGCAATATTTCAAAGATGATAGTTGAATTTTGTATTAACGCCTTCAACAGATATTCAGTTTCTTTCTTTTGAATACTTCATAATAATTTTCTTGGCGTTCTCGCTTACTATTCCACGTCGTGCAAATTTCGCAACTTGACAAAAATACCGATGAACTTCAGTGTCGTCGACGGCACTGTGAATAGGAAGTACGCGAACGAGAACTTCTGTGAATTAAAATTCCGTCAGAGCAGAAGTATAAGGCGCGCGTTTAGTCTTGCTCTCCAAGAGGAATCCTGAGCAGTGCATTGAGAACGTGTATTATATGTATGTGTGTCAGAGAGAGAGAGAGAGAGAGAGAGAGAGAGAGCACGATTCGCGACAGCCAAATAATTCTTTTCGCATTGCGTAACAACGCGATGTTGCACCAAAATGGAATCTCGACGAATAATATCGTGCGTAACAGTTTCTTGCAATAATCTTTCTCGAACGAATTTTTGCGTTAAGGACTCAAGAAAATAACAGATGTGCCGGTCGGTGCCAGAAATATTCGCGTCGAGGAGGCAGAACCGACTAAATCCAGAATCGTGGTACGCACGAAAAATACGAAAATCATATTGATCGATGGGTAAATGAAATTCTTCATTTTTCTAACACATTACACATTTATGTGATAATCTCGAGAAAACCGGCATCAATTGTATATTTATTGTCTGATCGAACGCGAATAATATTTCTAATTCAAGGTCTTTCTTTAACCTGTACTCCATTAATCTTTTCACGTTTACAACATATCAGGCAAATAAAGATAATAGTCTCGCTGTAATTAACAACGCGGTGCGATTATTTCAGCAACCGTCTAGGAATGTTCAATGTGCCGGGTTCCAAGGCGTGGCTGGGAATGATAAGACCGAGGCAGGAAGCTTTGAATATACCGGGACCCGTCACTGAGGACTTGACTATATTGGTAAACATAATGAGCGCACTCTGCTAATTAGTTGCTACTCTTGGCAAATCGATAACGTATCTCAAACAAGGTGTTCGAACTTGGACATGTACTATCGGTAAAAATGCACAAAGAGAAATACTCTCTTAAGAACACTTTATGTTCATTTAAAATCGTAATACTGCTTAATAATCAGCTGCTATAATCTTCAAAGGAAGTGAATTTTAAAAACTGAGTCTTTTTTTAAATATAATTTGCCGACGCGACGCGAAAAAGTTTATAACGTTTTACAAAACGGTTAAAACTTAATTTTTTATTTCTTAAAATGTGTCACGAAGTGTAATGTCCGTTTTCTCGCCTTTATACTGAAGTAACTACTAAGTTATTTTAGAAAGTACGTTGAAAGAAAATGTTTAGTGTACGTGATTACCATTACATGGTAAAATATTATGTTTGGAAGCTTTATTCTTATAATTATAATATTATTGCTATAATATTAGTTGTTTTAAAAGTTTGTTTTTTTCTTTATTAAAATGAGAGTAATCACAATATATAATTTAAGTCATTTTCATATTTTTATAAATATTTTTCATTTCGTACTTTACGCGCTTTTTTATTTACTTCTAAATTTTTTCGCTTCTTTTTACCTTCTCTAACATTTTCACCGCACATTTGGAAACTCTTTGCGGCACATCTGTGTGGCGCAACACATCGGTTGAAAAACCTTACTTGTAAAAAATATATCTATAGTTGTTTCTGAAAACGAGTATAAAATTATACGAGTATAAAATTCCCGTTTTTTTGAGACCACTATATATTCTTTTTAGTAAAAAATATAATTATATGTGTGTGTGTTACTACTAAAATTATAACGGTAAAATTAATTAAGCTCTTTATCATAATTATATTTGTCATGCAATTATAGCCATAAATATCAAAAACTGATCTTTTAGTGTACATTAAAGAGAAATTTAATTTTATCCTTTCGTAGAATTTCTTTGACAGCTAGTAATCTGATAGGTTTTAGCAAAGGAGAACGTTACGTTGAAATACTCATTAGGATTGAAGCAACGAATTCCCCGCACACACGAGTTCTCATGGGACTACATCGATTGGGAGAAATGCTCGGCAGGTTGCGGCCCGGGAGAACAGGTATCGAAACCTCGTTGCATCGAGAAAATCGGCGGACTAGTGGACGATAAATTTTGCAAAAACATCACTAAACCAGAAGCAAAAGTCAGACCATGCAATCAAGCTCCGTGTATACCGCGGCAAGTTGATATTTTTAAAACTTTCTGTAATTTAAAATATTTATGCGGACTTTAATAGACCTCATATAAGATCTCACATAAGAGAAACTAATTAATAATTTACAATTTTTAACGAAACTCGATATATGGTAGTACTGAAATCAATTTGTACGTCAAAGAATTTGCATTACGTATTCACTTCTTTTATAGACAATAATATAATAACATATATTGTCCTCATATCTTTATTTGAATCGTATCATATCCACGCGTCAAACAGACTTGTCATTGTTATCTTGAGGGACTAACGAAGGGACACGATACGTGTAATCGCGATAATCACCGTCGCCCCGCAGTCGCCAGCTAATTAAAAGCCTCGCTCTTATCGTCGCGCGCGATTTCAGGTGGATCATTGGCGAGTGGCAAGGCTGCACACCGTGTACGCCAGGCTGCAAGAGAAGGCGCGCTGTCAAATGTGCACGACCCGTTGGCCGTGGCGAGCAGGATCTCGACGTGATCGAGGACAGCTACTGCCAAGGACCGAAGCCAAGGGAATCGGCGTCTTGCGAAGCCAGCCGACGAAGACGACAAGACAGAGGTGCCGCCGACAGCGAACGCGGGCTCTTCTCCGCTCGGTCGAGCACGACAACGCGACAAAACGGCTTGATTAGAGCTGCTAAAGTGGCCGCTAAGGCGGCTTTAAACGGCGCCATCGTAGAGGACAGATATCCAGACGATCTCTCCACGTGGATAGGACATTCGTCTAATCGCTCTTGTTCGATCGGCACCGGGTACGTTAATGCGCTTCCAAACGAAGCAATGAGTTTAATTTCGGCGGACGCGATGCGAAATTCGGCTAAAACTCGACGAGATCGTTCTCAGACCGATAAAAAATCAGAGGACACATCGAACGATAAGGAGAACATGAACGCGAATAAGATTAAGAGGGGCGAAGTAGTGGTCGATAAGGAGGACATTCGGAATCTAACGCTCACGATTATTCTAGAACGCGATGAGAAGAACGTCGTGATGAATTTTCCGAAGGACTTTGATCCTCGTCCGCCGGAGAATATCACGGAATTCACTCTAGTCGGCATGGATGCTCTTAGGTACATACAAAGAATTCAGGAAGAAGCGCGCGCGTCTCCCGAGGTCTCGATTTTTCGCGAATGACGTGCATGCGATACACGATGAAGTAGATCGATGGCGCAAATAATCACGAGAAGAAACTCGAGCGTACCTCGGCGCGATGAAAGAGAAAAGAATTTATTATCATACGAGGACACAGCGTGGATATATCGATTACTCTCGAGCGAAGCGTACGCTCTTTCAGCACGGCATCAGCGGCGCAAACGAGTGGAAGGAGCACGCGTCTGGAAGACGAATCTGCGTCGATTCAAACGATGGTTACGCGATCCATCAAGAAAACTTTTACGAGTCGTCGAGTTGAACGACGGCGCGTTGCTCCTTGAGCACGTAACGTGCGGCGCGCGTGCAGATTGCTCGATGCTCGAAGGCGATAAAAACAATCGTTATGTTATACGATCAAATTATACTTATGACGCGTGCTTTTTATACAAGCGTGTCGTGTTTTAACGATCGGATATACCTGAAAACGGCCCACGTCGATTGTTGCTGGGAGTCGCTGGGAGATGAATCGCCCGATTAAATCAACAACATTGTTCGAGTCCGGCATAACACAGGCATAATTGACGCTAAAGCGGCGATAGATCTGCTAGAACCCGAAGATAATCTCTCAATACGCGGCGGTACACGCGCGGCGAGGATGACGGGCGACATAAATTATAGCTGAACGACGCGAGGAGGATGAGATTTCCCGCGACCCACTAACGAGTCTCCGCTGTGCATTGATCTTTCAGATTCATCGTTCGCTATAGTTATTTATGGCGGGAGCGATACTTTGTAATGATCCACGATTGCAGACGTTCACTTTCCTCTTAATGTCCCGGGGCTATCGTAGGGAAATGTCTATGGCGCGCGCGACATTTTCTTGTATATACCAATAAAGATTGAGTGGACATTAATCTTGACTTTTGTACCTCGTGTTCCACGTGGATTCCGCAATACGGATGTCCGGTTGTCCGTCTATACCAAGCTGTCATATCGCTGAACGATATTTTCTGTTCGCCGCGCGCGCCGCTTTTCGTATTACGTATACGTTTTATTTGACTCGACGGCCTTCATGCCGTCAAGCTAATCAATCACGTGCGACATGAATCAGCAAGCCTCGTAACACAGTACGTATTATAATACCAGCTTTTCGATCTATATCTAAATATTCATATATTTCTGAAACTTATACATGGACGACACAACTACATACGTAGCTGACGTATATTTATCGCAACATTCAATTTCTTTTTTTGTTCAACGCTTTTTTTCCACGTTATCGAGAGTTTCATTCGCAGTAATAGAAACAGCGCGCGGACTCGCCGTTTGATTACGATGGGTTAACTGTTCGATTAGTTTAATCGCTTGAGCACCCTTGTACACCTTCTTCCTGCTCGTGTCGATGCCAAAACCGACGAGGTCGCCAGCTTCTTGGAACGCCTTGTCCGACAGATTAGCCTGAAGAGACTCGTCCATGTACGGCGCCTGCATCAGTACAACGTTCTCGATGGGTACCGAATCCAAAATGATGGATCCCGGCTTCGGCGTAGCGAATCTCTCTTCCGCGTCGCAGGTGCGCTTACGCTTGTCCTCGTTTGTCATCGCCCAATCGTAAAGAACCTGTCGGAAGTTTCGAGCGGCGCTCGTCCCTTCGAGTCTATCGTCATCTCGCAACTTGTCGCGGGCCTTTTCCAAGTAACGGGCTAGACCAAGATCGACGAATCTGTCGATCATTCTCCGTTGATCATCTCGTGATAAACTCTCTTTCTCTTTCGCATCCGTAAGCTCCTGCTCATCGGACCGTCGTGTTTTCTTGGGACACATTATTCTGCAGGGTCTTGTACCTGACATGAATATATTTTCTTGACGGAATTATCGTCTTGAATTTTTATTACAGCATAAAAGGAACGGTTTTACTGCGCTGGGAATCTGTAACTCTCAATAACAATGTCGGTATCGTTATATTGTTTGGCGCAGTGTCTTTTTTACCACATCCATAATATCTGCGTAAAAATAATAATACCGATATCGTTGTTAAGAATTATAGAGCCTTAATAAAGTATTCAAAATTAGCTAAAGATATAATACAAATCCGAAAATAGTTTTATTATAGTTTTAACTATTGTAATTGTATAATAAAATATTGTAATTGCGTATGATAAAAATAATTCCGTTTACATATTCTGTAATCAGTTCAAAACTTTTTGAAGCATTGCTCTCATTATCCTTAAAATTCCTAATTATTCCGATGGAAATGAAATTATTTTTGAATCTAAATCTATAGCTATATTTTGGATATTTCAGTAAAATCGTTCTTTCCGTAAAGTCATACTACATTAAAAAAAAAAATGTTAAAAATGCAAAGGTCACAATTGATACCAATACATTCTTCTTTCTGTCTCGGTACACGACCTTTGCACGCGTCCAGATTTGCTTGCACATCGTCTTCCCCAGGCCTGGCACCTGGTCTTACACATTGAACCTTGCGACGTCTTATACCCTTTTTCCCGTCGCAGGCACTGCATTTACTCCATTGACTCACTCTCCATCTACACATACGACGGACATGAATTTATTTGCTTTACATTAGATTCGTCGAACGGACGCTAATGTGCGCGCAAAGCGCTAGATCGTTGTTTATGCGACGCTGAGTTAACATCTTATTTATCGGCGAACGTATGCGGGCATAGGTGCGTAGTACTACGTCATCGTTATAGAAGGAACTAAGATCGATGGAGCGGAAGCCAATAGCGTTCAGATTTTTATCTCAACGTCGTGGATATGATTTGAACTGTTGTTGTTGGAACAGTAATGAGTTATCTTTTCTTGCTATTGAGAAATACAAATTTTTCTGTTATTACCTTGAGAAGAAATGTACTACATTTTAATAAGTATTTATTTAATAGTACTAACTTAACATTTTTACTTAAAAGGTAAATAAATATTTACTAAATAAAAAGTAATTAAATTAAATTAATGGTTCTCTGTACCAACTAAATATATATGTATATAATTACATTTGGTTAATATTCAATTAATACTATTCAAATATTTATTAAAATTTACATTTATTCTCAGTGTATTTGTTGCTATAAGATCTAGCTACTAAAAATAAAAAAAGCATTAATCCAAAAAATTTCGAAATTTATATTACGCTTTGATATAACTACGTATTCATTTTTTTTTGTAATAAAATATGTTTTATTTTATTACTGTTTTATTTCATGAAAACGTTTTATTTTATTATTAACTCAAAAATACTGTTGCTCCATTCAACGAATTATCTGATTATCAAATTATTTTAACGATTTGTATTGTCTGCATCCACGTGGAACTTGCAGACATCTGAAAATTGTGACTTACTTAGCGGGACAAGGGGCCTGATTGCAGATGCGGCTCTTTGCTTCCGGACGCGGTACACCATCGCAGAAATTCGACGTCACTCGGCCGCCCTGTTCCTCGATGCAGGACGCCTCAGATATCTATGCAAATCGATGATACGTCCTTTGCATAAAAGCGGTCGCATTCGCGGTCGCATTAGGCACCCGCATGTATGTGTAACGTTGTCACATAAATTACCATTGTGCCACCGTCGCACTTAGCACTGCATTCTGACCACTCGATGAAGTCCCACATATACTTGGGTGTGTATGATGTATTCGTTGATCTCACGTAATATTTGTAATCTATTCCAGGATTGTCTCGAGGATTGAAGAATGCATACTAAAAAATTGAGAAGACGATAATTATATGATAAGCTTTGAATATTTTCTAGCATTTTATTGATGTAATATATACTAAAAATTTCAGAACTTTAATTAAATGACAATTATTGGTAGACATCTTAGTCCATAGAGAATTATGGATACATTTCATTATCATAATTCAAATTACAATTAATTAACATAAAAGTAAAAAGTATTTACAACAATTTTGTGAAAAGTAATTTGCAAGAAATAAATTTATAATCTTACAAAAGCTAAAGAATAAAGATATATTTGTGGTACTAAATTGTTGTAGGGTGAAATAAATTTTTTATAAGGTGTAAATATATATATATATATATAACTTGCAAAACTAATTATGTGTACAATATCATATCGAATTAATCGTTGGAAAATGGACATGGTTTACTTGTATCTCAATATCTTCGGATATCGGACCTTTCATTTCCACTACTTCCTTGTCCGGCTCCGGATGCGTGTAGATAATCATCGTTCCAGCACACTCGTAATCTCCGCTCTTAAACTCACGACTACGCGAACGACAACATCATAAAAAGTACGTCATAAAAATACGTTATGCGCTTTATCATCGTTACGAAAAACATCTGCGCGTATGTATTTTTCCACAAGACATTTATGTGCGTTATGGGTGTTATAAATTAAAGACGGAAGAAAGTAAAGAAAGGGAACGAGTAGCGCAAGAGTTGCGGAAGCTCACTTGTCTCCATTGATACAGTATGTTTTATCTTTTTCGAGTTTCACGGCCAGCATGTTCTCGCTGGGTTTTCTCTCGGAAACCTGCACGCTCCGAGCTCCCTTTGGAATTGTCACGATCTTCACATACGCTGCAAAGAAAGAGGAGCGATGAATCACGGGAAGAAACTGTGCGATTCCATTTGACAAGCTGTGAACACAAGCTTCATTGAATTTTTACCGCTCTCCGACGTTGTTTCAGTAAATTCGCCCACCACCGGGCTGCACTTGGTTCCATCACCTTTACATATACCACATTTATCCTGGATTGCGTCCGAGTCTATCACCCAATCGCATCCAACTTTCTACAGTATGAGAAACATGTGTCACAATAGTATTTGACATGATAAGAATCATAAATATCATACGCATCCATTTCTTTAACTTTCCGCTGTCATTGCATCTTTTAAGGCATATAGATATATATATCTTCGATATTTTAATTATGAATTCTGGTAGATAAATTTAAATCTGTAAAAAAATAAGTAAAATACAATTCGACTTATATATGATGATCAAAAAACTTGTTAAAACTTTGACAGTATACCAGAATTGTTTCAGATTTTTATACAATCTGATATAAAATAAAAAAAATTTGCTTTGTTTCTCAAAGACCTTTTTTGCTGACGTTAAAATTCCAGATCGCCAAAGGGAAGTTAAAAATTAAAAAAAGATATTTGCAAGAAGTATTTGTAAAAAAAAAATATAAAATATTTTTTCTAATAAAATGTTGATCCAACTATAAATTTTATTGCCGCGTCGTCCTTGATTATTTGAATTATATTCTATACAGTTCCAATAAATTTACACCATTATTTAATACTAAATAGCTAATGCTATAGCGACAAAGGTAATTACAAATGTACATATAAATGTCAAGAATTCTACTATTCAATTCAATTGCATTAGAGTAATGCTAAAAGTATCATAGAAGCGTGGATATTTATTGCATGTATGTACATTAATTTATGTGTACATATTTATTTTACAACAAATATATAGTATCCAGGATCCAATTTCTGTTAAGTAAGAATGAGCTTTTAGAAACATTTCTTAAGAAATTAATAAAATTTGAGTACATAGAAAACTTGAAGAAATGGGTAAATTAAAAGATTTTTAAACTTATAATTTGCAAATTATGTATTAACCCTTCATAGTTACATTTCAAAACTATCACACAATGGTATGTTACTCTTGGTTAAAATGACTCGAAAAATTTTTAAAGTGTTACCAAATCAATTTAGTATCAGTTTTATTGACTTAAAAAAATTACAATATATAATTTCATCCTTTAAGAAAATGGAACAGCGTTGTAATGAAAAATTTAATTTTAACATTACTAATAACAATGAGACTCAATAATCAATAACAATATTAAATAGGCTATGAGTGTAAATTAGGATGTAAGATGCTTTTTAATATAAATAAAATATAAAATACAAAAGTTACAAACATTTTTATCCTTATCGGGTCATCATCAGTGTAAACAACATTTAAACATGAGTACGGTTACATATAAAAATATAATAATGTGGTTTAAATATGCAGAGTGACACTGAATTGCTGTCGGATTCATATCTACCGGTATTACAATCCTCGTCCCCTTCCTAATTCTTTCTCTTCCCTAATCTTCCCAATCTGTATCCTTCCCTCTCTCTACTATTTTCTTTCCCCTTCCAAATATATATTGACCCTTTGTCTATTTGTAACATGTACACTAATTACGTGTATAACGATCCATAACTTGGCAAAGTAAAGACAATGAAAAATTTTTAATCCTTAACTCTAGTACCATTAACTCAGTGAGGGTACTTCTTGTTATTTTTTTAAGGTATAATACAATAAAAAATTTTACTTTATAATTAAATGAGATATTAATAAATATACATATAATATTTAAATATTAAATCTTATAGGACATGTGAGAAACGCAACCAATAAGAAATAAATATATATTTTTAGCTTTTACTTTTATCCACTCTTGAAAATGAATACGAAAAAGTAGTACTAGACGTGACACATAGATTCAAAATATCACAGGATAACAGAAAAACGTATTCTTCTTTGTTTGAAATAATTGCGCTAGATATGCAAACTCTAATTAAGAGAGATTCTATTAAGCTCTTTGTTTTTTAACATTATGTACAAAAGAATTTAATTCTGATATGTAACCGTATTTATATTTAAATGTTGTTTACACTGATGATGATCCAGTAAGGGTAGAAACGTTTGTAACTTTTGTATGTTACATTTTGTTTATATTAAAGAGCATTTTACAGCTTAGACTCATAGCCTATTTAATTTCTACCACTGTTTTTTCGAAAAAATATAATTGTTTAAATTTATAAAATATTCCTAAATTTTTATTTTAGTCTAATACTCTTGAATTGATTTATACTAGCTCGGTTTTGACCTACGGTTTTGACCACGATAGATTAATAAATACAGATACCTCTGTAAAAATAACAAAGTGAAATATATATGAGAAATACTGGGAAAGTTTTTAGTCGGCGAATTTTATCGAATCGACATGGCAATCCTAGCACGAATAGCAGAGATTTCTCGGCAAAGTGATTCCATTCCAAAAAGTTACAATTTCACACCCTGCACGTTCCGGAGATGCACATGTAGTTGGTTCCAGCCTTGCAGGGTGTCGAATCATTCGCCGTTGGCGAAATCTTCACATACGTTTGCTTCTCATTGATGCAGTAAAGCGCACAGGGTTCTAATTTCGGGTCCATGTATGGCTTCCATTGATGGAGCCCGTCCGTCAGAATCTCCTCGTTGTCGTGTTCCGAGCACTGTACTGCACGGTACGGCGGTTTTGTCGGGTCGCAAGGCTGCGCAATTTAACGCGGAACGTTACGGCGTATGTGCGACGGAATTCCGTGCGGGATGGTATACGGGAAAATTGCGACAGCGTAGAGAATCGTCGTACGACTAAAAAGAATTAAAACGTTTCGCCGAGCCCCGTCACGGAGATGCTCGCGGCAATAATAAAGTCTGTCTCTCTCTCTCTCTCTCTCTCTCTCTCTCTCTCTCTCTCTCTCTCTCTCTCTCTCATCTCTCTCACTCGCCCGCTCGCTCGCTCACTTTCTCACTTTGTCTCGCTTTCGAACTGAATTTGTAACAGGTGTGTTGTACCGCTCGCGTCACTATGTAGTAATGAAACAGTATCTCACTGGAAAACGTAAAAATCCCGTAAGCTTGGCAACATAATATTGTCAGCCACCTCCATTGTAATAATGTAAGTAAGACAGAGACACGACCATCGCCGCCGGTATGTGGCTTGGAATGCGCAATTCGGCTTGCAGCTTGAAAACGTCGAAATAACCGTCGGGAGGAATCGCGCGGTTAACGTTGAGTGTTACAATAAAAGCAGAGATCGATTTGCTGAAACATTTCACGCGGGGAAGATAGATACAATTTACCGTGGTGTTGCAGGTGAAAAGCCTTCTTCTTTCGCCGATGCAGTATCTGCCGCTGTTTGCCGGTACCGGGCGATCGCATTCCCTCTCGGAGTACTTAAGGCCACCGCCGCAGGTCCTGCTGCAGGGACCCATGGGACCCCATTCGCCCCATCCGCCGTGCACCGCGGCCGGTCGGGTGCCCATGTCCACGCACTTTTTGTGAATGCACCACTAGATTCGTGTGCAAATGCCCTTTGTATTACCTTTTGTCCCGCGGGTTAGAAGAATGCAATATGTCTAGCGGGCTACTCTCCGTCTCGTGCTTCACGCGAATACCAATTTCCAGCGCGGAGAGTCGCGCGAAGTTTCCTGACACTTCAATTTATTTCCCCGGCGCGATTAAATCTACGTCCGCCGCTCGCGAGTACGCCGAAGGCGACGAAATCTACATCCGCGAGAAGCGACGTGGCGAGGAGAAGGCGCGTCGTTTAATAAATCTCTCTGCTCGCAGAGAGAGAGGAAGGGAGATGGAGAAACGCCCT
This sequence comes from Cyphomyrmex costatus, assembly GCF_001594065.2. Lineage (NCBI taxonomy): Eukaryota > Metazoa > Arthropoda > Insecta > Hymenoptera > Formicidae > Cyphomyrmex > Cyphomyrmex costatus. The sequence continues at coordinate 2,445,164 of NW_017277017.1, forward strand.
TTTATTCCACTACGTTTCCGGCGACGTTCCGGGACGCGGATCGCGCCTCGTAAATGGCTTTCGATCGCGTCGAAAGCCATTTGCGTTCACGATCGTTTGATAATTGATGTCACCTCGCAGCGACATATTATTTACGCCGGTAATATCTGCGGATGCATAAACAACGACGCTAAGCGGTTGCTAAATAATCCGCACCGAGAATATATTTTGCTGGAGGAACAGGTTCTACCTAAGCTGCGCGCACCTTGTTCTCACCGCACTTCGTACCATCAGCCTTCGGCGTCCCCAGGGAGTAGCAACTTGTGTTGGTCAAGCACCACAAGTTCTCGCAGCCGCTCGCCTGAAATATACACTCGGTCGCAAAGAGATCTCAGGATAATCAGATTAGCCTAAAAGAATCGAGCGAGAAAATGCAATACAAACGCTATTTCTTACGACACGTAAGAACTATGTGTATTGTTTTAAGTCCATTCTATTATTGCTTAAGCGTAGTAGTAGGTGGTTGTAATTACCTATAAAATAAAATGACTAATCACGTTAAGTACATAAGATGCGCTTTCATCGAATATAGGATTTTTCTTGTTTAATTAGATTTATTCTCATCGGTCCAAATTCGTATCATGATTGTTTAATTACTGTCAAATATTTTTCTTATATTTGACTATGATTGGTCAACTTTTACAACTGCAATCGCACTTACAACTACGCTTACAACTGTAGACTGGGCTTTATAAATAGTACGATTTTAAAATCTGATACCGACAGAAGCAGTTGTTACATGGCAAATGTAACTTCAAGGTAAAATTTATTTAGAGATTGAATATTCCGTCAAAGTGATCAGAGTAATATAATGAGTGATTGAATATACTTTGTCTGAGTAAATATATAATTAGTGATGCATAAAAGTTATTTCATTTCTGATGACGAGCAAGTGATAGATAAATTTAGACGAAATGCAGATAATTGATACTTAATAGTAGAATTATCGTCTATTAATGAGAACAACATTGGATTTTACTAAATAGCAATTTACGATTCACGATAATGAAATCGAAAACATTAAAATGCAATTAAGGTCGCACGCGAAGTTTATCAAAACTTTACTTGAGGTTGTGGGCACACTTTCGAGCCAGGAAACTGCATGTCACATTGGAAGGCAGCGTCGTACATTGCACCCGGTAACATGTTAGGATATTTTAGTTTTTCTGGAGGATTTCTTGGATTATCATTCAAACATTCGCCCAGCCCGCTTCTGATTAACAAATAAGTTTTATGTTAAAATCAATTAAATTAAAAAGTTAAATATTACAATATAAAAAATGATCATTTTTTTACGTATTTCCATAATGTTATCAATAAATAGCATAAAATAAAATTCTTACTTAAAAAAAATATATTATATTAAACAAAATGATGTCAAGGACGATTAAAGAGTCAAAAAGAATTTTCGTTTAACAATAAAATATATAATTAGTCACTTTCAATAAAATTAAAACATTACTTAATACTAAATCGCCTACAAACATTTAACTATATAATAATAAAATTAAAATAAAAATAAGTATTAAAATATAAAAATATAAAAAACGTTACAGTTTCGGCTCTCGGATTGAGCCCTCTTCTGCAGACATTAAAATTCGGCGGACAAAATTTATCGTTAAAAAATCGTGCAGTTTCCATAATGATCTTGTGAGTCTTCATCGAAAAAAACGGACATTAAAGTTACACACGATTGAAAAGTCGTATGTTTAACAATATTTCTGAAAACGATGGTACAAAACTTTCTTTATAAATATTAAACAAATTATGTCAAAATTTCTAAAAGAAAACTCACCAAGAAAATCAAACAAATTAAATCAGCAATAATGTTATTTAGATGTGTAGGCATGGTTCCTATAAAATATACATACGTCAATCAAATACAATAAAAACCAAATAATTGAAAAGAATTCCTTGCAACATTATGGACATTGTGTAAGAACGATTAATAACGTTGAAGAAACGATGCAGACTGAATTTTAATGTCTGAAGAGGGCTCAATTCGAGAGCCGAAACTGTAACGTTTTTTATATTTTTATATTTTAATATTTATTTTTATTTTTATTTTATTATTATATAGTTAAATGTTTGTAAGCGATTTAGTATTAAGTAATGTTTTAATTTTATTGAAAATGACTAATTATATATTTTATTGTTTAACGAAAATTCTTTTTGACTCTTTAATCGCCCTTGACATCATTTTGGTTATTTTTATATAACGAGTCCTTATTTCTTTTTTATTAAAATATATTATATTATTTATAAGTTTATTAAATGAATTATAGCATTATTTAATTTTGTCGGAGTTTGGTAATAATTTATGAAATAATTAATACATACAATTTATAATAAATATAGAAATATTCAATGGAGAGAAATAATATTGATCAATCAAATGTAATTACAAATACAGAAATACTGAAATTTCACAGACCTATATGTGTTCAGCTTATTGCATTATGCAATTAAAAAAAAGCTATTATTTATCCAACGTTATTATTTATGCAACTCGGTTTACTCAAGGAAAGCTGTTATAAATTTCCTGCTGCAGCTCGACCATCTGATGGTATATAAAAAGACGATAGGGGACATAATGAAGTAGCTATCATCGATATCCTTCGACGGACATCCGCTGGTTTCGAGCTCATCATGAGAACAACCCATTCTATAAAGTAGCATTTTTATAAGGAATCAGAATAGCCATTGTTTAAAGAGTTCCTTCTGAAAACACGAAGCATTGAAACTTTGTATCTCCGATTATACCATTGCGATAATTGCATAAAGTGGTTATTAAAAATTCGTGATAAAACGTTTTAAAAAAGCTTATTTTTTTGCACTCAACGTTATTTCTGCTTTTTAAGAATTTAAAATTTGTATTGTTTTCTAAAGACACTTCGAGCGTATTTAATTATGATTGAGATGCATGGACAGTACACGTGACCAACTTCGTGGGCAATCACGATGCCAAGCAGAAGCCCGTTGTCTTCGTTAATGCAAGCAGCCTTCGTTGAGTCGCAAGCCGCTGCGACATGAGCCAGACCCATTAGGTCGCAATTGGTTCCCTCCGAGCAAATGTCATACCTGAGGATACATGCGAGTAGCAATACGTAATTTGTACAGCGATTAGTTCGATATCTAGAAAAATTACCTGGTAACTAATACTGCAATATCGTAATGATTGGGATGTGAGTCATCCTTTGGATTCATCTTTTCTGCCCACTTGGCAAAACTCTCCAACGTATTTTCGGCAGCTGGACTGATGAGTAAATCTATCTACGAGCATATCGAGATTCGAGAAATGGAATATTAATGTCACGCGTAAATATTGTCTTTGATTCAATTAAGTAGACGTTGTTGTTTTCTTTTTATAAAAATTGAAAGTATACTATTTAATACTTGTATATATATTTTGTTAAAATATCTATAATATTTAAAAACCTATGATATATATCTTAATTTAAATAATTTGTTTATCTCACAATTGTCAGATAAATAAGATATCAATGTGGTTTGCTGTGACAACTGCTTTTGCTTTATTCCTGATTGAATTAATTTTATTTTCGTTATCTTAGCATCATACAACATACCTCTTCTTTCTCTTTCTCCAAATATATGACACGTACTAAGACGACGTCTATTTGATTCCCCACGGAATTGTCGTGATAAAAGTCAGAGACCATATTCATAACCGTCAAGAGATACTGCTCGTAATCTGTGTTATTATGGAAATCAAGGAATCTTCGATCCGCAATTAATCCAATTTCAATGTAACGATGTATACTGTGCGTTCCCGTTGATTCTGTGGTATTGTGCTTCGCGCCGAGAGAATTATTTTCCATTAGCTGCATCTGCCTTTTAGCCAGCTGCTCCGCCCACGCTGACTCCCAGTTGTCTGTTAAAGCGGGAATGAGTTTCCACAAACTACGCGCCATTATTTGTCACTTGCGCGTAACTATGCGAAATCCTCTCGCGTTACGGTACATAATAAATGTCTGCGACACAGGCTGGGAACTACATCGTCTCGAGTTAAAGTGAAATGTTAAAGTAATAAATGATGGGATATATGCCTGACAATTTTCCTAGTTCCGTTCAATTTCCCAACTTCATTCAAAATTACTTTCAAGAAGAAAGGAATACAGAGAGAGATAGGAACAGCTAAAACACTTGAGGTGGTACTAACCGCTGGTTCCGCAATGTCTTTTCGATAAGGTATCAGTTTGCTCTTTTTTTTCGTGCGGCGCATCTCGTTTGTAAGCCACGTGAATGTGTTGGCCGTCGGGCTCGGGTTCCGCCTGATACACTGGCTCGATGAAGTACCGTCCGTGATTAGTTTGCACGTAGCCAGCCTGCGCGCGAGAGGTGTTACCGATAATAATATGAAATAAAATGTCGCCATTCATTTTTACGCATGACATATCAGTTGGCTGACGTAAAGTCGCTACGTTGCGAAATTTTGATCTCGCATGTTAAAGATCAGTGTTTTACGATTGGCGCGTATGAAATTAAGTATGTCAAATATATCGTAAATTTCTTTCTCGTTAAACATTAAGATTTATGAGTGGTTGAATTTTGTAAGAATTCTATTTAGTTAGTTATTAGTTTTAACATTTCAACATAGATAATTTATTATGCCAGACTGGAACAGTGTCCATGTCTAGAGATATCTTCAGTATATAAATACGTTATATACCTAAATAAAAAATGTTACGTAGAAACTAAGATTGCATTCGAGTAGACATCAAAGAGTGGAAAAGGCCAAACGCGTCACATTCTACGTGACATTTCGATCGATTCGCTCCATTCCATCATTTTATAAACGTTTACGTACAAATCCTGTATTTAACAGGTCACCTGTTACGGACGCGAAATGTCGTTCGTCGATTCATTTCGCCGCAAATTCGCGTGACCGGCGGAAAACCATAGATGATAATCGCGCTCTCGGCGTGTGCGTTGCGACTTTACATTTAATAGAATCAACTAGACATTCCGTTTCGCGCAGCTTGCAGTTTATCTGCACGCATAATCGTTCGCCTTGCAAATAACGAGCTGAAAATATCGAGCCGCGACAGAAAACTACTTTCGAGGCTGTTGAGGGTATTGCACCGTAGAGTACAACTATTGGCATCGTGTATTCAACCCAAATACCGAACTAGTGCGCGATGTAATCGCGAAAAAGTCAATTTTTCCTAATACCAGCACAATCGAGCTGTAGTTGAATGAAAAAAGATATGCTTTACGAAAGTATCGACAACGTGTTCGCAGTTGTGACACGATTCTTACCATCGTCCATTTTATTTTTCGGAAAAAGTCACTTAATCGAAGCGACGATATGCAAGTGGTCGAAGTGCAGCGTGTCAATGAATATTGCGTCACTATAGGCACCGCGATTAAATGCCGCTGCATGACACACGTTATGTTTCACAGCGCGCTCGTAGTTCACCCAGGATCGACTCTTTTATTACGCACTTAGAAACGTGCATGTTGATAAATTCATTTGCATGTAAATCGATGCGCATTGCCCTGCAATGTCATCGATTGTACGCGTTTATCGATCTATTTCTATTTTCGCGATGATCGCAGACACTGAAATAACCGATGGAGAAAATGGCAATTCTAAGTTTGGCATAAACAAATGAAATTTGCAATCGACATAAATCATATAATGATATAAATCTAGATCAGCTAAAATAGCACCATTTATCTCCGTATAGACGTTTAGCGATCTGAAAATATGATGTTATACTGAAATAACTTTTAGCATCATCTATCAGAATGCTTTATTATAAATTGCAATCACATCACTAGCTTTTGAATATTCAAACTGCATTCTACCTAATATTATTGCGTCGAGCTTGGTGAACGTAAAATGTGAGAGAATATTGTCATGAAAAATGTCACATAATATTCGCATCGAATTTCGACAGGATTTAGGAAATGTTACAGCACAACCTTTCTATAATATTCGTCCGACTGCGCTCGCGAGTCTTCTCTTGCTTCGTTTACGTTAATCTCCCGAAGGAATCCATGGAACGCATTATATGCACCAACCATACTCGTAGCCACTTCGAAATTCTGTTCCATCTCTCTAGCTCGCAACTTTCTCATCAAAATTAATAACGAGCCATGCGGATTGCAAGCGCAAAGATTAAAATTCAACGCTGTCGAACATCGTTACATCAATAGACATTTATCAATCTGGCTGAATTAATTAATTTTCATAAAGAGATAAATAAAATCATCAGGTCACGCAATCATATTAATTAATATTTTTGAACGTGTAAATAATTAATTAATATATTATCTCTGCAATATACGTAATAAGTATCACGCTCTCATAAATTCTTTGAAATGAAATCTCACTCGAAAACATGAAATATGAGCCAGTATTGAAAAAGAGAGGCTTAATTTTCAATCGTAAGAGTGATTTCACTGTTTAGAGTGAAATTTTCACTCTAAAAGTTTTAGAGAGAAAATATTCCATATACATCAATTAAGATGCAATTCATAAATCTTTCATCAAAGGTCATCTGTAGTATAAAAGGCGTAAATTATTGCTATAAAGCGGAATGTCCAAGATTCTTTTTTGGTTTGTTAAAAGGATCCCAAAGCCGTTTATGTTATCGATTCACAATAGGACTTACGCATACATGATATTGATATATCACTACGTACTACTACATCAATATCGCACTCACACATACGTAAAAAACTAATCATTTATATTAGATGTCTAAGTATAATTCTAAGAACACAAAATTGTTTGTTCTTGTATAATCCCTAGTCCTACAAATCAAGATTATTTTATACGTACAAAGAATAAAACTCGTATATGAATCAAATATTATTGCTAGTTGACATCAGAAATCGATACAAAATTACAAGTTTTCAACTTTTTTCATTTTTGACATAAAATTAACCGATTTGGACTATATTATTTATTATAATTTAATTGTGGAAAAGGATTTTTAAATCTGTAAAAGCAGTTAGAAAAATACTAAAAGATAATCGGTAAAGAGCAAATGACGACTTTAAGATCCTCTTAACATCAAGAAAGGTGCATTATACTAACCACGCCGTCACACAAAGATAGAGCCGCTCTGGAATTGGCATGGCCCCGAACAATACCGCGATAGTGGCACTGTCGATCAGACGGCTTTCTGAATCTCAGGCCCTCGTTGAGATTAGTACTGGTACCGGCGCCCCGTGTCTCCACTATCATGTCGGGTGAAATGAATTCATGGTACGGACTGAGCTCCACGTGGTGATCGATCTGATCGAAGGGTAGCACTAGGTGCAATTTATCGGCTGACCCGAAGGATCGCTTGCCGCGCTCACTGATCTCACGGCGGTTATAGAAATTCGGTAGAGAATACGTGCTGAAGCTACCGTCTGCGAACACTCGCCTCGGTACCAACAGCTCTGGAGCATGGATGTCACGAGTATACCTGGATCGTACGTATCAAAGGACCAATTACATTACTGACGACGACGTGACGTCGGTGTTGTAAATAAAACGACACTTTGCAAACTTTTCAATTCTTTATACGATTGCACATCCCTTCTATTGAACAATTGTTAAATAGCCCTTAACTTATCTTTTGTTATAAATGTCACTCGGTGAGATCCAACGAGAATGTCAATTCAGTACGGATTTCGCCGTGGCAATAAATTGATAGTAATTGTGAAATGCAAATGCACTTACCTACCGTGATATACGTTTCCGCGCGCGTTGGCGTATTTTTCGAGTAGACTGCCATCAACAGTCGTGGCGAAAAGCGTCAGAAGTGCCAGGAATATGATCATTATGACTGGCGAGTACTAAATCAGCTTCAATACGTGCCTGAAGTTGCCGGATGTCGATGAACAGCGAAGGAACGAAGTTGTTTCGTGCAAGCATATCCGGTTATATCGCATATCGGTTATACAATCATATACAGTGACCGGAAATGCAGGTGCTTTATTTATGCATCGATCTGACTAATGGCATTAATAATCCAATTAAAATGCAATAGCACGATTGTGAATCTACACATACACGTATACATATGAATGGTATATTAATATACCCGCAAATATTTTACACTGTGTGTATGTTTGTAACTATGTTATACTTAACTGTAAAATGAAGTAATCCACTAATTCTCTCGCACAAGAAAAAGAAGAAAGAGAGAGAGAGAGAGAGAGAGAGAGAGAGAGAGAGATACTGACCAAAATATTAATTTAAAATAGATAATCACTTGAGAGATATCAACAACAATATGAGCCAAAAATAATATCATAATTTACATTACATGAATCAATCACACAGGAATATAGAATTGTAGGAAATAAACTAACATCCTGTCGTATAGGTTATAGGGCTGTGTGCCTTCGCGGTGAAACAGTGGTTTTCGAACCCGAGAAGTTCAGATTAGAAAGCCATCGTCTTACTGCGGAGCCACACAACCCCACGATAGGATGTTAGTTTATTTCCTACAGAATAATAAAAAATATTATTAAATATATTCTAATAAATATTAAAATGAATTCCTTGTTATCATTATGAATAACACATTCATCAACAGAGTCTTAATTTATAAATATTATACAGATACGGAATTGTATTGGATATTACCATCCGACACATTGTGTATTAGTTTCGGCGCATCCAGCGCCAATATATTACTTTCTTTAGTATTGGTTCATGACGCCTCTCTAAAACTTTCTTATGTTATGTTCTTCTTTATCTCTTTCAATTATGGCCGTTAGTTTTGTGAGGCCACTCGAACGGGCGTGTTTTGTCCTAATTCGGATATCCCAGACAGCACAGGACGTCCTTGGGACGTCCATTTAAGGGGGAATCCTGGTTTACAAATTAAAATTTTTCGATTTTTTTTCATAAATTGATAGTAAAACTCGTGAACATATAGTTCTTGAAGTAATAAACCGAAATTAAAAGTATTTCAATAAATACAGCTGATGGAACAGGAACGCTTCATGCAGGTATACGGTCGCGCAACAGGAGAGCTGGCATTCCCACGATCTGTTTTCTGTTTCTTTCTCGATAAGATTTCGTGGTAGTAAAAAGTGAATGCGCGTCGGTCATGTAGAAAAATGGATAGGCACGCGACTTCGAAATTTGAAAGAAAAAAGAGAAGCTCTTGGCGGAAAGGGAAAATTGACCGATGTCCTTATCAACAAGTTAACAACTTACTATGGACTTGCAATAAGGCGAAATGTTGAATCTGTTGTCGAAATGAAGAAAACGATAATGGGATCACTGGATCATTTATGTTCTACAAATACAAATTCGAAACACGAGAATTGTCCGCCAGGAGAGGATTGGTGCAAGTGGCGCAAGGCTGAAGCGGCAGGTAAAGAGAAGGATTTCGACCATCCGCCTCCTCTTCATCCAGATATCGTTAAACATCTCATTCCTATTTACGAAAACCTTTCGAAGGACGACTTGCTGACTAGATGTTTAGGAGGACACACTTGAAACTCGAATGAGAGTTTCATATCTACCATCTGGCGCCTAGCTCTAAAACATTTAAATTCAGGAATTAAAATTGTGAAAATAGCCGCTTTTATTGCAGCAGGTATCTTCAATGAAAGATATTTTGAGAACAATGAATTTGCTAGGAATAAACATTGGACATCACTGTAAAATTTTCGCTCACAAGTACGACGAGCAGCGAATTACAAGGCAGGAGCGTCGCAGCTTAATCAGCTCGAAGGAAGCCAGAACAGCTCGTAGGAACCAATTATTGGAACAAAACGAGTTCTATGGAGAAGCGGAAGGCTTATAGTATATGGACCTGGCAGATTACCATCTAATTGCTGTAAGTTTGCAATAACTATAATTTTTTTCGTACCAAAAACTTTAAACCACGTTTTTCAAGCTTGTGTAACGTTTCAGAAAAAAAGTATTTGACCGATTCACTTTTTCCAAAGCTTTTTAGTTAGCTAATAATCTACTGTCCTCGATGAACTAAAAACGTTTTTAAAAAAATATAACTAAACAATTGTTTTTTCATAAAGAAGTCAAAAATTTCTCGTAAAAATTGTAACTTTTTTTTTAAATTCATACAATTTCTTTAATTTTGCACTTTTTCTTGGTTTTCCTAGTTCATTTAAGATAAAATTTCATGAAGATTAATAAAAAATTTGTTTCTTTTTTTCCGGTAAGAATTGGATCCACTCATCTGGGCGCGTGGAGGTGCAGAGAACGTTTTACGTGCACTGAGACCACAGAGGAGTTCAGTGTTTGGAGGGCGCATCATTTTCGTTTTTATCGCATCATCCATTGTATCCGCCCGGTTTCGAGGTGGGCTAGTGCCTTGCACACACTACGCAATCCCCAATTTACGCAGACTTCAGTGGCCAAGTTTCAGCCTGTTAAGCTGCGAGGCCAATAAATTTAAGAAGAAGAAGAAGAATTATGGCCGTTGTCTGTACCGTACGTCCTTTCTGTGCGTCATTAAACTATATATTACATTCGTATGTCTGGTGAATCTATGATTACCTCGTACCTTTCCATTTCGCATCCTACAAATTGATGAAGTCTTAAAAAGGCTAATACAAAAATTAAACTTTTAATGGCGCGCAAATTTCGTTCGTTACATTTTTCGATCGGACATTGAGAAAACAATTCTCAATTTTACGATATTCGATACTGCAGGATCGTTATGTCGTTCATCCAGGTCTTATTCAACGAACTCCTTCGTACATGATCGCGTTATCGGAAAACGGAACGGAGAGAAGCGCAACAGACGAATTGAAACCTAAAAATTCGTGTGAACGATTCGGTACGACATTTAGATTTTACAGAAGGGTGAACCACGTTTAAGAGTTGAACGACGTACTGCAGCATGTGAATATTATCATTCGTATTATCGACGAAAGCATTCATCCAATTTTACGCTTAGCTTGCAATGACGACGCTTTGCATACACTTGTTGCACTTGGTTTAACGCCAATGATAAAAAAGGATGTCAAAAACAACTTTATGGTCCTTTTATAATGAATCATAAAGCAAAAAGATAATGAATAAATTTTAATTAAAAGAATAACAAAGCTCTTATGAATAAAATTCAAAAAATAAATAAATGAAAAAGATTAATAAGCCTAGCTAGGCCTATATTTTTGCTGATATATCTATATATTAAAATGTTGCCCTTATAATGATAGGTCATTCTCATTAGTGTAAATACATATTTAAACCGTTGAATTGTCAAATCAATAAAATTATAGATATTTCAAACCACACGCATTATGATTATTGTAACATTGTAATCATTAATTATATAAATTCTTAGTTGTGAACATTCCACTCATAAATTTAGTTAAAAATCAATTTCTCAACATTCTGTAATGTAGAATACTATATTATATACTGTTAAAAATATACATATACACTAAATTTCATGTAAAATAACGGAAGCAAATTTCAAGCAGATACATTAAAATCGTTCAATGTTGTCAATGAGCATAAAATTACAAGTAACTTAAATTTAACGATTTCAATGTATCTGCTTGAAATATGCTTCCGTTACATTTATATGAAAATTTCATGTCTTTTTTTAAACACAGTGCATAAAATCTTTTTAAATCATTTTTTAAATATATATTTGTGATATATTTGTACTCTAAAAAGTAAGTGATATCTGAAAAAAATCATATCATAAAAATGGAAAGCCATGTTAAAAAAAATACTCAAAAATTTAAACTTTTTTATCTAATATTAATATATTACCACGAAAAGTAACTGATATATTATTAATTAAAGATGCCAGTTCAAAGTGAACATATATAAAATATATGTAACTTTCGACCGATTTTCGCGCGGTCCAAACGCCGCACGACGCTCGAACGATATTTATTCTGCGCGCGGGGCGATAAATAAGGTGAGGGGGACAGGGGAAGGCGGAGGTGATTCGAAAATCAGCCGAAAGTTACATATACTTTATGTATGTTCACTTTGAACTGGCATCTTTAATTAATAATATATCAGTTACTTTTCGTGGTAATATATTAATATTATACATATTATATTTTAATATAGTGGACTTAACATATTTTTTCTCGTAAAAGAATAATTCTGAAATTAAAAAATTATCGAAATTTAAAATTAAAGTATTGCTATTATAATAAAAATTACAATTTTCGATAGAAAATGGTTATTGTGGCCTTTTCTTCAAAAGTAAGCGACAAATACTATAAAGATCATATGTTACTTTTCAGTTCGTGTAATGGATATATATGTGTGCACAAGTCTGCATACGGCTATGTCCGAATCGGGCCAAATATGGATCGAATCGGCCTCCGAGACGGGTCTGATAGTTTAATCTTAGTTTATTTTTTGGCTGCATCAAGCGAGTAAGAACAATCGATACTTTGTTATCCGTTAAAGCCTGAAGCCAGTAAATCAGAACGCTTCCACGGATGCCGCTTCTTTACCTGCGCGAGAACCGGCAAGAATGGTGCATAGGTAATCGATGACTTTGCATATAAAGCATAATAATATCATAAATTTTCAGGCCAAAGAGAGAGTTCGATGAATAAATTAAACAACGCGGCTGGCCAGCTCGAATCAGCGACGCCATCGATCAACTATCACTACGGCTTTCCATTGAGGACAATGAATAAATTACTGGTTGATATCCCTACAATCGGTAAGATCCATTAACGTGGACGTTAAAAATTCGTTGGACCAACCGGTCCATAGGAATACAAAGGTCGCTTCACGCTTGCAAAATGAACACGTTACTCACGCTAAAGCAGCACCGTTTTTTTCATTCCAAAGTGCAGCACGATGAGCTCTCATTAGGAGCCACATCTATAATTTATTCTTAAACATTAGGGGTTCCCGATACGATGTACCTATAAGAAGAAGACTTACATTGTACAAGGCTATATGTATAAGAGTATCGTAATGTCAGGGTTCTGTACTCATTTCTAACCATTACGGCTATGGTCACTTTACATTTTCTATTTTTCGTTATTATGTGTTATACGCATATACCTATCTTATCGTCGCTTACGCTCTAAGAGCCATGCACCGCGAGCTTCGATATGTAAATATATCCCTCTCCTTCTTCCACTCGCCTCCGTCATCGTTTAGCTGTGTCAACCCTGCGGATATACCCATCCGCAAATGAAAGGCGTGGATGGGAAGCTACGGGTGGTCTTTTCGCGCTCATCACTCTGGCTGTCGATGACAACCGGTCATTGGCCGGTTGGATAATTAAGGATCTACCTGCAAGCGCCGGGGGAAAAAGAATGTGCTAAATTGCCGGGGTTCTATAGGGATTACGGTGTGCGCACAAACGTAGGCGCCCTAAGGCGGTGCGACAGGCTCCATCGACGCGACGTCCGTCGTCGCCAGTGATGACGGGACGGAAAACGCACATCAGCATGTCAGCCACGGCCGGTTATTCGTTTCGCAAGCGTGAACCATGTATTAGCGACGTTAAACGGTCGATGACAAACGGACGCGCGCACCGGCAGGAGAGAAGCCGTCTCACCGTTATTTATGATCGTAACTCGCGAATTTTGCATAAGGGGCTCGTTGAGTGAAAAAGAGAGAGAGAGAGAGAGAGAGAGAGAGAGAGAGAGAGAGAGAGATTAGAGCGTCTCGACGGGACTCCCTTCTTCAAGATCCCGCCTAATTCCTGTTTATATGACACTGGGGCGCGGCCGAGTACGACACGGAAAGGGAGTCAGAGAATAGATCCAATTTTCTTGTGGCCGATTTAAATGACATTGGCCCGCGGCAAGTGAAACTTTTGTTCCAAGTCAAATATGAAAAGATATAGAATATTAAATTATTATTTAAATACAATACTAAACTTAAATACTACTTATAAATGTATAATTCATAAAACGTTTTATTTAAAATATATTAACGTAGAAAGGAAGAATATAATGAAATCTGGGTCTTTTATATCCAAGAGTTTCTTAAATTAAGAAATATTATTGAAATATGAAAATTGCGATTAAACATTTCTGAAAAATAATAAAAATATATATACGACATTTTGCTATATAAATATTTTTTAAAACACGACTCGAGAAGAAGCGCGCATGGCTTCCACCGTTCACCCTCCCGCCTCCTCGTGAATCTGCCGGTGATGAAAATTGCCAATAGTCGCTCACGTGTTCGACCTTCCTCGAAAGCCATCGAATTCAAATTAATGCTATCGTACGGCCGCGGCCGCCCATGTAGTCACTTTACACGTTACTGAATATCGGCGGGTATCCCGCCTGTCATACACACGAACGGAGACTCAATGCATCTTGGCGGATACGCTTCGGTGGACTTAATCAAACGTACACCGTGTCCGGCCAAGAGTTAATTCAACGCTATACGGCCGATCGTTTGTCATACACACGAAGGACGGAGAGAGTCCTCGGCGTGTGCGGAGTTGAATTTTACTGGAGCACGCAAAAACGACATCCGCGCGCTGCGAATAGAGTGGGTGGTCCCCACGTCTCGACGGTCTCTCAGTGCTCGCGAGAGATATCGAGATACCGCCGCCGCCACCGCTTTGCCAGAGATAGCACCTACGACGAGCAATAAAATCAGTACCGCGGAGCACGCCCTACTCTGTCAGCCCTCTCTCTTGCCTCCCGAGACTATAAACTCATGAATAATACGATGAAGCCACGATACCATCGGGCCACCGTGTATAAGCGCCGTAGAAGTCGCAAACACAGCGACGGTGCTAACTAATCGGACGGCCGGATTTATCATTCATCCACAGAGTTGAATTGCCGCTTTGCTTGCGAATTATCGATCGATTTTGATGTAGCGATCCGCATATATTCATTATTAGACCAGCATTATATCGTCCAACTTGCGCTTCGTTGATAACACATAGTGCACTATGTACATACAGACGACGTAGACGTAGCTTTTTCTTTTGCTCTCTTTCTCTTTTGCCCTCTTTCTTTATGTTAGCGTAATATTTCACCATCGATCAATCCTGCTTCGATTTATCGCCCGTCTTGACGGGACGGTCTAAGGTCGCCGCAATTTCATCGAATCTACCGTTGGTGTGTAACGTTGAAAATCCATAACACGATTCCGGGACGATAACGAACCAGTAGCCTCTGCGTCCCGTTCTCGTTCAAGCAGAGAATTATTTGTCCGCGGAAAGATATACGACTTTAGCAATGACTTTCTTGATAATAAGCAGGTAATTTGGCAGCTATATTTGCACGTATCCTATAACGAATTCGCGCTAGGCCGGTCATTCGTGGATTTTAGAATCGGTACGACCTTCGGCTGCCGGGCAGATCACGCGGCGCGCCGATAATGCGGTATCTATGCACACAAATTGATATAATCGTACCAAGCGTGTATAAAAAGCGCTATTAAAAGAGCAAAAGCGCTTTCCATTCATCGCGCCGCATTATAGCTGCATTAGACGACTTCAAAGTAAAAGATAAGAATTCTCGAGAACGATTTTCGCAATATCCTTTGCTATTTCTTCTTCTTCTTTGATGAGGTACACCTTGTATCGCTATATCGATTGCCTAAGATATCCTCGGCATTACGTGTTCAAATAGCGATATAAAACACGTACACGTTGTACGTATAATACGTACGTGTTAAATAATTGATGATGTGCGTTTTCCAATTCGTTGAAATGTATAAATGCGCGCTTTGTGTACGTGATAAACTGAAAACTTTATATTTCTCGATAGTTTCAGTTGCAACAATTGCGTCTATCTATATATACCATATCCATTTAACGTAAAGGTAAACCTATCTTTTTGAAGGCAGTTACGGTTTGTTGCGCGTTTTGGCTTCTTTAACGGGGAGATTGCTCTTTGGCAACGCTTTCGTATATAATCCGGACATTCAGCCTCTCTTCAATGCTGTACACGTGCGATCCAACCTCGCTTCCCATTTCGGCATTACACGCCGGAGCTCCTTTGCGCGTGGGATGCCGGGATGGGCTCGATTTCGGTCGAGCGAACTCAATGAGGAGAGATACAATCCGCCGAAGTGAGTGAGCGCCGGAGTATCTCGGGACCGCTCGCGCGAAATCGGAGTGAATCTCTCTGCGAGAACGAGATGAGAATGAGACGGGAGTACGAAGAGGGAATGATAGTACGAAAGGATTAAGAATGGAGGTAACGATAAATTTATCACTGTCCGAGAAAGAAAGAAATAGCCGAGAGTCTGCATACTTACATATTAAAGTGTCGGCGGTGGAAACGCGTGTCAAATAAGATAAACGCGATTTAGCACTATCATTCGTGCCTTTTTCTACCCACTTTGCTTCAATCTCGATTCGACAGATTAAATGTACAGGTAAAAAATAGGCTCTAAGAATATATAAAATTGAAGAAATACCCGAAAAGAACCTCGTGAACGATTTATACAAACGATATCGTAGAAAAGAGATGAAAACGGAAAATCTCTTCTTACAGACGTTGAACATTTTCTTATAGATATCGATTATCCATATTACACATTTCTTATCTTTCTAGTCCATTAATTCCTTGTGTTAGGTCGATTTTCATTGCGAGAAAAAAAAATTAATCCGTACATTTTTCTTCCGAAAACTGCAACGGAGTTGAATTTATGAGTCAATGGTGAAATTAATTTCACTGAGATCTCTATCTTCTACAGATGCGTGCTTCGTTGCTGCACTTTTTTTTATCATCGACGTCTGGGAGAGGTATTACCGGCTGTATCGGCTTAATGGTTCCGTCGAGAGGATAAAACGGTATATCGCGCAATTAATCCGAAAGGATCGGCAGACCATGTCATAAAAGCTCGTAAACCCAGGAAGCATCTTTTTGCGTGTCATCTGATGCAGGAACGAAGCAATAAAAAAAAAAGAGAGATATGACAGAGAAATTACGCTGTTAGGTCATTACTTTGAGATTGATTGATCTCGAACTGAGGAGCTTACTTGGAAATTCTGTATTTATAAGGATAACGAGATGAAGAGAAGATCGCTCGTGAATACAGAGAGTGCAGAGCATAGGACGTTAGTTCAATATCGTTACAACTTTCCTCTCGCACTTGCTAAAGAGATGAACCCAGCGGATTATTCCCATCGTGCAATATACATATATCCTATGACTAGTCGCAGAGAGCAGGGATCTCCGGAGGAACAAAAACGTATCGCTCCGTAGGTGCTCGTAAAATCAGGAAGAATCCTCTTCTCTTTCTCTCTCGAGAAGGCGCGCGAGAAGAATCGCGAAACGAAGAAGGAGCCCGCTAGAACGATTAAGAGAAGAGTAGAGGGAGACGGCAAGGCGGACGGACGACGACGAAGGAGACGGAAGGCGACTGAAGGAGAGAGGCGTACAGAAAACGGGTCCACGTCTGGGTGGAGGAACTAGTCTCACCTAGTAGATCGCCCTGTCGCGGTGTGTGCTTTCGCGGGCGGCTGAGAGACGCGAACGAGAGAGTAGGAGGAGAGAACGTGAGGTTCCCTTCTACGCGACGCGAGAGAGGAGGCGGAAAAAAAAGAGAGGCTAGAGAGAGAGAGAGAGAGAACGCGCGCGGCCGTGTATGCGTGTGCACGCGTGTGCACGCGAGCGTTGCACGGTGTGTTTGCACCGGGAGGAAACGCACGTACGGTGCAGAAGGAATCGAGAGAGCTCGGACGTGAGACAGAGACGGAGTGAGAAAGGGGGAAGCGAGGGAGAGACGGATCGTGTGTATGTACCACCAGAAGAGTGTACCAGGCTACTAGTGTTGTGACGGCGATCGTGCCCACGACTTCTCCGGCGGGCCGGCATCCGCGTTCTATCCGTCTATCATTCTTTCCGTCGCGCCCTACCTGCGGTCTTTGGCGTCGCGTCGCGTCGCGTCGCGTCGCGTCGGACAGTTCCCACTGTCTCTCCTTGTTCTCAGGAGTCTTTGTTTTCCTCCTTCGCGTCGGGAACACGATTCCTTTTACTCTTTACCAACTCTTGTCGTTTCTTTGCCTCTATCTCGCTTTGCTTCCCTTCTCTTTTTCTATCGGGTGCGTCTGTCTACTTACGGACGAAAAGTGAATCCCTATATAGGTGACGGAGTCTGTCGGAGGAGAGTCAGTTTGTATCGTTCCGACGGAACGTCGTAAAGTGTGTGTGCGCGTTGACCAGATCTTGCGGTGCTCCGGACTATACGCGCGTGCGAGTACAGGTGCTCCGGAAACGCGCGCCACGTGCTGTCGCGACGTCATCGCAAACGACGATGGGTATGTATATGCGATTTGCAATCTAGCTATATCGTAGTGTAGCGAGATTTCTCGTCTTTACGAGCGGCAAGCGTGTACGCGGTTAAACGCATCCTCTCCTACGACGTTAAATCTCTCTCCCGCGAACGACGCATTATGTAGACCTTACGACTTCGTAGGCTGACGCATCGGGTTACAGCCACGTGCTCGCGCTGCATCCGCCTTGCGTGCGGAATCCCTAAGTTTATCACCGCGACTCGTGTCACATCCAGAACGCGTTGTCGCGGATCGTCAGCGTTTAGAAACGTGAGCTGCCGATAGAGGTAATCAGATCAGGTCAGACTGACGCCTTTGATTCTGGTTAAAGCAATGCTGTTTTCTTTGTACAATACAACAGTTTGTATGTATCTCTGAATTTTACAGAGATTTATCGTAAAGAGAAAAATTGTATTGTTTGCTCTCAAGGCATAAAGCCTTTTTCCATACTCCAGGATTGAATTTTTTGCATAGGTTATTTTTCCTCTTTTTTTCAACTGGGTTATGGAAAAAGAACAAACTTATATCTCCCCCCTCGTCTCTCTCTCTCTCTCCTCGATATTTTTCTCTCATTAAAAACTTGAATCCATAACATCGAGACTCCTAAGATGTATAATGATCATGTTTATTTGCGATTATTCTAAATGAAAAATGAACATTTCGCGTAGTTATATACATGGCACCAATGATCGAGAAAACACGTGACGAAAATCGATTCTTCCTCTTTCTCTTCTAAAGATAAACGCGACTAAAAGGTTCGGTAACGGTTAACCGCGACGCGGATGATTGAGCGGATTCGCTCGGAAGCTAACAGGTTCCAGGCCCGCTTTTTACGCGGCTGATTCGCTGCGCGGAAAAATCTCGGTGCCGTCAACGGCCTCGTTTATCTCGCGTCAGACGAGAGGATAAAAATTGCGCGGCGCCGGTAGTCGGCGGATGGTCCTCCGAGCCGTGGATTTCATCGCTGCGCGCCAAAGTACCGCGCGAAAAAATAACGCCGTCCATAAATCTCTCGGCACCGGATTACGTAAACGACGTCAGTCTTAAACCGCGGCCAGTCCGCTCGTAATAAGCGGCTGCGAATTTTCCGAGTCGGGGAAATCCGCGGCGCGAATTACATTTCGCGAGCGACAGACCGCCGTCCATTAAATGACGCTTCAAATAAAACGCTTCAAATGCTGATTTATTTACGATACTTACGGCAAATATTGATTTATATATACGAGCATTTTCAGCTTTTCATACGAAACGTGCATAAAACATATATAACGACACTATTGTGTATGCAATCCATCCGAGTAATCGTCGTAACTGTTAAAGCGTTCTATTGATCAGGCAACGTAATGTTCCTGTAACGTTCCGTAATGTTTCGTGCTTCACAGAAAATGATATGCACAAATGTCATTAGAAAAATCGCCAATAATTAGATACGCGAGACGATACATGGCGCGCGGCCATCCAAACGGCTGCCGGGCAAACAATTTCCATACATTGCAATTTCATCTGACTAACATGCCTCACGTCTTTCAATTAACTTCCATTTTTCATTTGATTAATTATTTTCCACGAACAACGATACCTCGATTCGTATTGACGGCGGTTGTTCGGCGAAGTTGTCCGGCTTGTTTTTCTGCGTGACAGAAAACGTCGCCGCAGAGGAAAACGTATCACACGTCATGGATCCATCTGTGATTTTACATTGACACACAGGCTTAATCAGGCGCGAACGCCGTGTATTCAATCGACACGCCTGCGCATCGGATAATAACGGATTTTTAATCGATCGTACATAACAGAGGCTTCCCATTTGGTGACACAAGTTATTACTCACTAAATGTAAACAAAAATAGAATGATGCTTGTATCGACTTGCGTCACTAAATGGAAAGCATTCAGCAATGTTCCGAATAAAACATCCATAAATAGTAGAAAAGTTTTGACATATCTGTTTCTACTAATGTATAGATTAACCGTAATCTCTCAATTCAACTTACTCTTCATCTTTTTTTTAATTCTTAAAGCCGGAAAAAGATGAAGTATCAGTTGAATTAAGATTAAACTTTAAGTAGGTACACATATAGGTAGAGTATCTAGAACATTCCAAACAAATTTTATGCTCATAGTCATATTTTTTTATATAGAGTTAAATTTATATTATTTATACTTTTGTGAGAAAAAGAGAGAGGAAGAGGAAGGTAAAAACAATGAACTTTAAGACCTCTAGGCAATACTTTTTATTTTCTCAGCAAACGCCAAGTTACATATAACATATACGTTAGTTGTAACTTGGTGTTTGCTGAGTTCCTTTTCCAGAATAAGATTTTTAAGAAACTATCCATGGAATACGGTTTTCATCTCTACCTACTTAAAGATTAAAATTAAGCTATATTAATATAGAAATGGGCATGAATCAGTGATTAGCGTAATCAATAAACATTTTCGGCATGATGATCAGCATAACAATCGTTCATTCGCATTGTACAAATCGTAAAATAAACAGATTTTAAATCCTTGTATAGCCAGCAGTGATCCAATTTACCGCATGCATACATAATTCTCAGTCTTCCAACCGACACACAGAGGACGCGTATTAATTAATCGAAATGGGTCAGCAATATTTGCCGAATGAAAACCCGCTATTTGTGCGTCGTATAACTTTCTTACAAAATGCCGGATGCAGAAAAAATGGACTCACTCTTACGTCATTATGTTGTTACACGTATCATGATAATGATAACCCAATGGCGGTGTGGTACGTCAGAGCGTTCGAGAAGTTGCATATCAAATCGAAAGTCAACAAATTACGCTGTAGTTAATGAAAGACTTGTTTCGACTCTCCGAAGAGAGCCACGTAATTATTAAATCGTTAAGAAGAGGGCTGTACACGGACAGATACCATCGCTTCTCACGATCAGCGCGAGGACGACTCGTTGATGCTTAAATTATCGTTAGCACCAAGCCCATGTGTCACAATTTTTGTTAAAATATCATAGTTTTCAGCCATGAAAAATTATTTAGAAATTACTTGCAGATGGAGAGACTTTTCAAAAAATTTATTTAATAATTTTGTTTAATAATTTTTACGTTCACATTTTTACGTTTAATGGGTCGTTGTTCGTGGTGTTTTTTTACACAATAAACAATTTCTATTAATATTATATAAAAATTATATATGTGTAGTGAAAAATTACAAAATACAATGCGTTAATTAATTTTATGTAAACGTTTAAGAAAAAAAGATTTTCGTAATATGATACTTTTGATATGTGAGTTTCAAAACGATAATAAAGATTTAGAAAACGTTTTTATCGTTGTTGTATAAATAAAAATATGCATAAAAATGTAATGAATAAAAAAGTTAAATCACATCCTTTACATAAATAAAGAGAATAACTCATAACGTTGAAAAATGCAGCGAATAAATCTAGTAATTATTCCATTTTATTTAATTACTCTACCTACGCAAAAGACATTACTATATATAAAAACTTCTAGCATCTCGTTTAAATAAGCTAATGTGAAGTTACAGTACCATGAACTTTTCCTACATTTTTATCTCGATCGTCGTGCTCTTAATTAAGAGTCACGCGCACACTTTCATGCTAACAATTATACTATATATTATTCGAGCATATTTGCAGTTCATGTATATAGAACAATTCTATTTCACAAATAGACTAACATGGAAATATTTTCATAATTTTACGTTGTAGAGAGTACGAGATTACATTTGTAAAAAATTTCAAAATAAATTTTCATTATTTAACGTAATAAAAATTTTATTTTTCTTTTTTAATTCGCTATGTTTTGAGAATTAAATATTATACAATGCTCTGCTCTCAGATTATCTCGTTATTGTAAAGAATACTATGGATTATTATCTTGCATATTAAAAAGCGTCTCTAATACTGTAATAAACTATTAATTTTTGCAGTTTTTAAGATATGATCTTATACAGACAAAAATTATGTGTTCTGATAGAATCTTCTTTTTATTTTACAATAGATGAAACATATGATGTCATGAAAGCTCATGTAATGTCCGTGAAACGAAATGAATATACGTATGTGATTAATTTGAAAGAAATATCATTTTTTTTTCATATTATTTTCGATCCATTACTCGACGAACAAAGAATATTCCGCTGGTATACAGGAATACATACCGTATGTATTCTTTTACCAGCACAGCTTTATTTTTGTATTCGAGTAAGCTGAGTAAGTCATATTTAAATATTTTACATACCGGCAAAACATTCATTGACAATCCGTTTATGTTGATAGATGTATTGTTAGAAAATTTTAATGGCATAAATCGCGCATTCGCGCGAAACTGCTGGATTGCAGTGTTACACGCACATAAATATATCTCCGCGCATTCTTATTCTGTAAAATATGAGTAAAATATCGCAATGCGAAGCGTACGCGATAGCTGTCGCACGGATAGAAATTTATTATGTGGCCGCTTAATTTATTATCCGAGTTGTACGCTTAAGGTTTGCGAAAATGTATTATGGACTTAATAACTTGATAACTCAGAATACATAGACGTAATTATTCAATGCGATAGTATCTGTAAGGAAGATTTTTCTTGACCGCATTATGGAAATGTATTGTGATAGCACTATAACGATTTCACTATTATCCACGGTAGCGACCATTTTGTTTAGCAAACTTTTCGGCTCATCGATATTAATTAAGCTTTCTTCCCTTATTGTTATAAACGGGAGCACGATTAATGCAAACGCATGTAATTCGAGAGCTGACAAGCGTAAAGCACTTGAAAAGCGTAAGATTAATGGATCTCGTAGTCGGTGGCATTTTTCGCAGCACGGTGGAAAGCGTTTTATGTAAAAAAAGAAAAAGAGTATTTACATAAACTCGTGTTAATAATCATGAGATCATTCGGCTTCACATAATTCAAAGTCGCTCATTGGGTGGGTTGCCATATTAATTATGTCAACGTTTAAAATTTTGATGGCTGTAAACATCGATATGCCTGTAGGAATTAATCTCACTCGAGCAACTTCAGAATTTATTTACTCGATTTGTCGCGCCCTTTTCCGAGCTTCGGTAGCTTCACGTGCGATTACTTGTATGTGTTCCAACACAGCCACTGAAACGAGATGCCTCTCACTTCGTCTATTTTCTTAGTTGAGTTTTCCTCTTTCCTACGAGGAAATAAATATTTATTCAAGATACCGCGATACCGCCCACTTCCGGCTGAACATCAATTAAAGACATGTGTAAGGACCGCGCGTGGAATGTGTGTTTATTCATCATAGCTTCACGCACCGTCCTCTAATGACACACGTGCTATTAATCTACACCGCCGCGGTGTCCTCATCCCATGCGTATTACAGGTGCGATAACTCAATCGAGATGACGCGAGACGCTTTAAAACCTACGCCCCGCTTATTAATATTCCGCGGTTGTACCGTAAGTGGTTACGTCTGTTACTGACACGGCATACAATCGAGTCGAGTATACGACTACGCGAATGCTTGTAATTTGCGCGTCGCAAACGTTTGCGCTTATTTCGAAAATAGAGGCGAATTCGAAACAGCGTCAATTAACACTTCAGATGCCATGCGATAGATGAATTTCTAAAACATAAATTGTAATATCTACTATATTTATATATAAATCGTCATATCTATTCGTTATCTGAATGTTGCACTTGTGTCTCTACAGTCGACGATATTAAAATTACGTTACGCGCGCGTATAATAATTTTAAAATAATATAAAACTCAATATACTTTTTTACTTTCGATAGCGGCGTAGAATACCTTAGTAGAAAAGTTGGAATTTAAACACATATTCATGAACATTCTCTCGTTTCTCAAAGTTAATTCAACTTTTATCGCTATAGTTCTTTATAATAGCTCAATCATTAAAATATACTTTGATATTCTCATCCCATTCAATATGGATTAATATTCATCGACAATCCCGTCAATTTCCTCGCTCGTACACGCAAAGCCTATTTGCGTTCCGGTCGATAGATACATATGCGGAGCTAATTACCAATTCCGCGTCGTATTAATGAACTCGTTTTGACTTTCTCCCACCCGACTCATCATCCCGTCTACGAACCTCTCCTGCGCTTTCGTAGAGCATCGGATCTGGTTTCTCGGTGGAAGTACTTGAGAAGAACACAAACTACTCGTGCGGATTAAGCCGACGTGCAGCTTATGCGATATTCGTGTACTTTGCCGAGAATATATTACGAGGCCTCTAGTTGATATTAATTATCTAGTTATCCAAAAAACTATTGTGTACGAACTGTTCTCGTCGCGAAATCTCGCTGGGCGCGTCATACCTATTCGTACGAACAATATCGATTAAAAATTAAAATACGCTGACGTCAAAGCTTCTATTCATTCACTACTACTATTTCAGATTATGACGTCAGAAGCGAGGAAATACATAATAAAAATTCTAGCAAAATATATTAATATGGAAATATGTTTTAATAAAACAACACTTACAATCGATGAAAGTGACTTGTAAAATATAGTAGAAATTCTCCTTTTATGTCGTTAATTCATAAATAACCACATAGTTGAAAATGGGTTATGAATAAACAATTAGAAAAACGAAGAGAAATATGAACAGATATGATTTAATTTCCTCTCGAAACAAGAGTTTTCGATCTATATACTTTTATACAAGTTTATTCTGTCGATTGCAAATGTTGTGTGTTTTAAACGAAAGATATTTTTATTCAAATATCATTTGCAAGAATTTTTGTCGTATGTTTTCTCACTTCAAATGTCACAATATGAGATAGTGATGAGTTAGGAATCTTAATTATTATATTTGATTGATCACTTTGTACGGATAGATTTGCGATGCACGATGTAAATGACAATTCTCCGCATGTGGTCGAGATCAAGATTTAGCGTAATTCCGCATTTTTGAAAAACGCTCATCGACAACATTACCGTTCAGCTTGCTTTACCGAGAGACACCGCGAACTATGATTCCATTGTCAGCGAAACACGTAAGAGTCATATTCCGAGACGAGTTCTGCCTTCAGCTCGGATAGAAGAATCCAGTAGCTTGTCGAGCTCGATCATCGGCACGGTATGGTTGAACGAATTCCAATTATCGAAACTAGGGAGCGTCGCCATGAAACGGCCCTGAGACAGCTCGACGCGCACAAGAAAATCGTATGAGGTACGTTATATCGCAAGCATGAGCTTGGCACGTAGAAAATATAGGACGAAACTGATTTTCTATCGCATTCTCTCATTGGAGGAACTTTTTATCCAGAGGAAAGGACGAAGATAAATATATTTCACCCTTTTCATTCTCTCAGAGAGAGAGAGAGAGAGAGAAATATCGTTTCAACCTTTAGAATTTTTTTTCCATGTCACGGTCAAAGAGAGCTTAATCAAGTACTTTTCATAAATTATCTTTCTATGCTTTGCGCCGTTGGCGGAACATTCTTCGAGCTCAACACAAAGCTTTAATTCGTAATCTTAAATCGCGGAAATGACCCAATTGCTGCGTGATGAGAGGATTTAACGAGAAACTCATGTTGCGGTTGCACGACGTGTGTGTTCCAGAATAAAGGGGAACATCGGCAGACATCAAGGAGATCGCATTTCGTTTAGCAAGAAACATGTTCGATTCAGTGCCAATCATGCGGTGTCTATTCATGCTCCAGATTCTAATCGCTGTGGTGCAGCCGAATCTCGAAGCTCAGCAACGACTATTTAACGTCAGAGGTAAATCTTGTAACAAATATATTACCTAATGCTGCTTCTTATGTTTAATTATGTGATTTATCGACATTGTTATTTTGATTTTACTGCAAACAGAAAAAAGTTAAGAAATGTTAAGCTCGATATAAATTTTGCTTTCCCAACAACATTAAAACAAAAGTATCTTTTAAGACCGTAATATGAACGCAACAACTAAAAAACGAAAGCCTTAAACGGTCATGCTTGAATAATTTAATGTGAATTTATGTATCGAATCCTATAAACTACACGTTGAATTTAATTTTCAGTCTTTGAAACGCAATCCTAACAAAACTAGAGTAATATCATAAATTGAAGCAATTTAATAATATTGATGCTCATAGGCATCTTAGAAAGATGTTCATAATCTGATGCTAATAAGCATCTTTCGTTTTCTTATTATCGAGACTTTTCCCCCAGTTCATGTCCAACAAGAAATTTGCGATCTCTAAAACAAAATACGGCGGAATCGGGTAAACATGATTCGCATGCAACCTCGCGTCTACTTTCTCGAGTTTCTTCGACTCGCGTGAAAACTGGCCGTGGCGGGTTCTCAAGGAGAAGCCTTACCTTTGCGGGACGCGCTCCTATTAAGAGCACGAATAGAAACGAGTCGTACAATACAAGCGCGGCGTTGGATTTTGCAAGCGACGAAGGAGGTAAAAGGAATCGCAGAAGGAATTACGAGTAGACGCGAAATTCCTCCAGACCGTAGGAATGTTCTGATCTCCAAAATAAAATCAATCTTTCTAAACGACAAAAACGATTTTAAACCGATTCATTTTGCGAAAAATGATTTTTCTAACTAAGGGGCTTTTTTATTTTAACTCCCCCTTTACCTAATTTTATCAGAATCTTTTTAAAATGTATAGTATATATTAATATTGCAAAAATTGATTTATTCACGATAACAATTTTTTTTCAATTCAATAAGTAATTCATACTAAATAATTAATTTTTTTCAATACGCGCGCTGACTATTTGTTATATTTAAATATATACATTATTTTGTGCATCGGATGATGCCAACAAAAATAAATAATTTTAATTAAAATGTCTTCAAATTTGGTGTATACATCAAAATGTATACAAGGTCTGAAAAAGTTAAATCGATTGTAAAGAATATCTTTGTAAAGAATCGCTTCTTCTTTTTCTTTTTTAACAAAGGGAGTTATTTTGAAGTTAACTTTTTGCAAAAAAGCAATTTTTAATGAACCAATCCGGAGAGCGCACATCTTTAGGTGACGAACGAGATGTGATCGTAAAATGCTAATTTGCGACTTATTATACGCAGAGACACTTTAGTGGCTGTTAAAAGCTCACTGCTAATTTTAATTATGTCGATAAATATTTCGAGTGTGTTGCGCGGCAGTGGCTCGGGATGACTATTACTCGGGACCGTAATTGATTGTCATCCGGTAGTGCCCGCAATACAGCATGAATATTGTACCCGGTTTCGACGTCGCCGCGCAATTTCGCTGATCTTATCGGGAGATATCGGCCAGCGCGAAACCGTCGGCTGGCGTACGGCCAATCGACATAACTTTTAGCGCTGCTTTTGACGTGCTGTACCATGCGAGAAATGCTGATTCCGCGAAGCTGCAGTACTGATGCTCGCGAAGTCTGTCCTCGGGGCAATTCGAAACTACTAAGCGCATAAAGAAATCGGTATTATTATCGTCGATGAGTTCTCAGATTTTTATGCAATAGATCCGCGGGAATGAATACATTTATTTACGACAATGACAACGACTGCGGCGCAAAAAAAAAAAGTATTCCCCTCGTGTCTACGGAGTCAGAGATCAAATGTACATCAACTTTAAATCATGCAGCTAGAAATTCATGGTCTTCGTCTGAAATATCTCGAGTGCCATTTACGCTATTGTACTTGTGTCAAATCATTTGTCAACCGTGCATCCAGAGATGCGACAAGTTGGAGTGATGGATGCGTTCTTAGCTCCTTCTCCCGTACATTCGACCGACGACGGAGAAAACCTTTTCATCGAGATACTTCGTTAACATTGAGTGCTTACGTTGGAGACAGAGGTCTCTCCTGACGTGGCCAGGCACAAAGACGAATTTCACAAACGACGAGCGGTGAAATAAGAGAAGATAGATTTCATGGACGAGGCAACACAATATAAAAACGTCCGTAAGCTTCGGGGGACAATGAAAAGAAATGGTCTAGCTCAGACTCGATGTCACGTCGAGAGGTTTTGGCGCCGCATTGAAAATTCGCAACTATATGGATGCATCCTTTTCCATGTAGATCTCCGTCATCGGTAGCGTCTCCTTAATGAGTCTGGTCGCTGGTAAATATTTATTTATTCGTTTCGTGGGCGAGGTAAACAATACGCGCGCGAGACGTGAAATTATGGCGACTGTGAGAGAAAGGAAGACGTGACGGACGAGCCGTTTCGAAATTACCCTCTCGTTAAGGGGTAGTTATTATGATCAGGGAAAATTACATGCCGCGCGCGGGGGACTTGTTTACCGAACGCGCCGTGGCCTGGAACCTCTGGACCTGGGTAACTGACACCGATAATTTGTTCGGCTCGCGATAACCACCGGCGTCTCTCTTTGGTGATTGCGGAATTATTAACTCGCCCGAGGTAACGTAATGACGAGACATTAGTGCGGTTTGCGCCCCATCGCGCCGATTGCCTTTCCTCCGTTCTTTTCCTTGATCTTTCTCTCTCAATTTGAGAATTAACCGGCCGTACCGGTGCAAAAGAAATTATTATCTCTCGCTTGTAATCGTTTCCGCTGAAGCGAAGAGTCCCGGAATCAACGAGGGATAAATTTATCGAATCGTGGCGACTCAATAGACATACGTTGCTGCAATAAAACGGGAAAGCGTTTTCACGACGAGTTGTAGAGCCGCTCGTAATCAACCTGAGAGCTCTCAAAGTAACCCGAGTGTATTTGCCAACTCTATAAAGATCACTCACAAAAATGACGTATGTCTTTGCCGCTTCTGTCTTTGCCTGTATACGTCAAGTCGTGGTCGCCGGATGCAATCAATTTTTCGATTGAAAACATCACTCCTATCCACAATTTAGACCAGTATGGGCTACCGTTTGAAATTGGTTTCTCTGGGATTGAATGGCATCACAAAATCGTTTAGACGAACCGATTGGAATATGTATAATTGTTCGGAATAACCCAATTTAAATATCAGCTATGCGCGTTACAAATCCCAGTCAACATTTTTGATACCGAACGAGCGAGACATGAGTTTGTACCAGATCAAAAATTACAGTATATCCTGACGGGATCTGTACATAGGCTGCGTTCGGGAAGCGTACTATTAGCGCTATTGCATTATTCTATCCTTATCTAATGAACGGTAAAGATAGAATAGAATTCAATCGAGTTAAGTCAAATTAAATTTAAACCGCTTAATTTAATAATAAGAAAAAAAAAAAAAATGGAAAACCAGACCTTAGAAGGCCAAGCAGAAATATCGTATTCCCGAAACGTATTCACGTGGCCATCAAGAATCTTCGTACCCTTTTTATCTTCCAGCGGCAATTACGCGATGGCGCCAAGCGTTCGCAAAATCAATGACGGAAAGGAGAAGAGTGTCTGACACTCATTTCGCGCTCGTGTCTGTAAAACCAACACGACGAGGCGCCCATTCATGGCTCGAACACGCTGAAAAATCACTCGTTCGTTCCCCGCATAAATACGCGCGGCCAAAGCCAGCCAAGCAGTGTGGGCGCGCTCGTGTATATCCGTGGCACGTTATATTATTAGGGTACGTGCACAAGAAGAACACGAGTGCAAACGGCGGGCGTCGCATCTGCAGCACGCACCTGCACACGCACGCAGAGAACACACGCGCGCGAGGGCGATCGCGTGGGTAAAGCGCTGTCAATGTACTCTCCCGCGCGAGATTTCTTTCTCCCTTGTCCTCTCTCTCTTCGATGGGTTTTGATTCTGGGCCGGACGGCGCGCGGCGGTGCCGCAACCGTGAGAAATGAAAGGCGAGAGCCGCGTAGGCACATCGGGAAATGTGCAAAATCCAAAAACGTTACAAAGCAAGTTCACGCCGCGTCGCGTAGGCACATCGATGACGGCGATTTCTGATTTATCTTCGATGTACCGGTATTGTATAGCGTTGCTCGTTCTGAATATTCGGCGGTCTTAAATATCTTTAATAGCCGTAAGATCGTAGATTAGCATAATTTGCGTCGAAGAAGAAGCATAATAATACACGCGATGAAATAAATTTGAAATAAAAAAGATATCAGAAACACGAAGGAGGACATACAAATAGAGAGAGAGAGAGACGCGAAAATATCTGAAAATATCGTTTCTTTTATCACGTTTATGATAATGATGTTTTTAGTTCGCAGCAGATAAATTGAGGCTTCTTACAAAAAGCCGAAGTTTTTTTAATTAGCCTAAAAAAATAAGAATAAAATCATTGTGCTTCATTAACATCGAATTCAAAGGTCAGCATTATGAATAGGTATTTTTAACCGTACTAGTATTCTTCCTTAGCAGTTCCTTACTACAATGTCCCATTGTAAATATGTGAAAAAGGTCAGCCGTGTCGAATCCCTTACCGCGTAATGCCCCTCTTTAGCTCCGCTAAATGTTTACAATATAAATCATAGGGATCGCGTAATGTGTGTCAACAAAAGAAAGATTGAATGGGCGATACGTAATGCAAACCTTGCCTCCTAGCTGGCCACTGTGACAGGTACAGCGACGACTCGCTCCTTGCGACTTAACGCGATATTATGCCCAGATGCGTTAGGTACATCTATCTCTCCGTGAGATAATAAATTGCAAACATAACCAACCATTTACCTGAGTACGCTTATTCACCGTTGGCCGCATGTTACACGAACGTGCCGCCTTATCTCAGTAACCATTTCTGCGGAACAAGAACTCTGAAGATATTTCTCTCAAGGACCGCCGCACACGGCTCCGTTGATACAGTGCACGGCGCATCGTAAGAATCGGGATATTTTCTGTAATCTGCCGTATTTGTTGCCTTTTATCTAAATCCACGAGCCACGAGCGACAGCATGATAACGAAGATCTAGTTTACGGAGGAATAAAATTTTATACGCCGATTAAAGGTCGCCGGGGGAAGCATCGATTTACAATTTCTCTGCGCGGAGTGTGGTATCGTTACTTGATGATCTCATAAATAGAAACGAAAACGCTTCAGAGAGAGAGAGAGAGAGAGAGAGAGAGAGAGAGAGACGTCGGAGTACGCTGAGCTCAGTCGCTTCCGGCGAAATTTCATTCGCGTCACGTACGAAGACTGTCTAAAGTCTTAAATTAAATCCGTTATGCGTGAAAATTGCGGGCGTGACTGTTAATTCATCTCTCCTCGCATATCGTGGAGACGAAAGACGACGTCGCAAGTTTGCATCGGTGTCGAAGCGGAATCGGACGCCGTACCGTCTATTCCCCCGAGGGGAACAGGAAAGGGACACATCGTCGTCGTCGGCGGGCAAACTCGAGAGGTGCCATTGGCACGTGAGAAATTTCCCCGCGTCGTCTGACTCGACGTCGCCGTCACTTATCGAACGTGTAAACTACCTGCCACTGTGTCTTCCGACTGGGACAGTGCAATAACGGGACTCCACCGATTTCCCTGGGGTCACCAAGTTACGATATCTCGCACGGTATAGAAACGATAAACTCTCCACGAGCTCTTCAAAGACGAAACGTCTCTTCCGCTTCGATAAACTTTGTATATTATAGGTATATACATTGTAGCGCGGTACGAATTACGGACGCAGTTGCAGCGTGTATTTATTCGCGTGTGTGAATAAGCGGTTTCGACCGAGAGAGTCAAAATAGCGGCGTCACGAAGGGAACATTCGCGGAACGTGCGAAATACCCGTGGGTGAGAGAAACTCGGGTGTCTCTCGAAAAGGATCACTCCTGCGGCATGCTTCGCGGCGGCCGCGTGGGCTTTATTCGTTATTACTGATCGGCTACGGCCCACGCTCTCGACAGCATCTTCGTCCTGTCTGCCCCCGCAGGTGCGAATCAGTTACTCTTCTCGCACAACGCCACTCCTGTTAAGTGGCGAAATAATAGCGGTCGCCTGTGGCGGCAGCGGCGGCGGCGGACGAGGGAGATCGTCTTCTGTTTGCGGCTTCGTACTTGTATTATGAGGAAATATCGGGAAACTAGCGTCGAGTATTCTCAAGATACCAGCCAATTGCTTGAGGAAGGGTTTGTAATGTTTGTATCGTTCTCTCAAGGAACACATCTCGAGTCGAGAGAAAGTCAAAATAATAATTTTTGCTTAGAAAATTTGACTCTATATTGACGCTGAAAGTCAAAATAAAAATGTTTTAATCTTTCGTCGACTTTTGTGTATTTCTTGGATTATTACGTGTTATTGCTTAGAAATTGTGGGTCGATTTCGTTTCAAGATGTATTTCTTACTTTGACTGAGTTCAGCAGAGAAGCAAAATTGATCTTATCATTAGCTCCTCCCTGAATCTAAATATACATATATAAACCATTCATATTAAAGAAATTAAAGTATAAAGATTAAAATATAAAGAAGCGCGGTCAAGTAATAAAAAAATCAATTATAAAAAATAAGAGCTGCGAAATAAATACATTTAATAATAAATTTTATATTTACTAAGAAATTTTACAACAATTATACATAAACAGGGCTGCGCGAAATAAATACATTTAATAACAAATCTTATATTTACTAAAGAATTTTACAACAGTTGCAAAGCTGCTTCCTCCGCTATGAACATAGCCATATTCTCGCTTTGAATTGCATCAAATTAGATCATAATTATTATCTTCAATCAAATCCAATGATATAATTATTAGCATTATTTAATATGTAAATGACAACCCATTGAAGCACGTTTCTACCCACTTCGAATGTAGGATAGGTATCATCTGGCAAACTCGTTGTACACGCAGTTAATTAACGAAAGGTTGCTCATTGAGATTATCCCACCGCGTTTAATCTATATCCACCCACGCGAGAATCGGTTCAGTGACGACGGCGACATTGAGAAATAATCCGATTGACGATAGGTACGTGCTACATACACCAATACTCGCGTCCGGTAATCGCGGGAGTCTATCGATCCGTAAAAATGAAATTCGATTAATTAGAAGTCGATGTGATCAAGGCGGATTCATTGACATATGTCTGTCCGTGCGCGACCGGGCAGAGTCGCGCGCGCTGCGACGCGAGTAAAATTACGCGTGCAAGCGGAACTCGCACGGCCGGATTAACAGGAGGGCACGGACAATAATTAAGTTGTACCGTTGAATGATTAATCGCCGTCTCCAGTCGGCCTAACTCCATTCCATCCCGAGACGTCAGATGAGTATACGCGTCGCGCGATATGTAATGCGTCTCGCGTGTACACACGTGCGAGCGAGTGTTCCATCACGTGGCAATCAGGGAAATTAAACGCCGCGTCGTCACGAATGCGACGAGGGAGGTCATCGCTCAAACGACGCGGTGGCCATTTTTCGAATGACTACGCCGCAAGTGTGCTTCGGATATTGAGTCTAACGACCCCGCGTTACGATGGTAACGATCGGTATAATAGCCGCGGCCCGCTTTTATGCACTTTGCGCGAATTAGTATGGAGCGTGTATTTATTACAAAGATATACTCGGTACGCGCGGCACGAACGCATAGCTACTGCTCGTTATTTCATTTTATCGGCTATTTGTTACAATTGTTTCTCGATAAGCTAAGTATCGACTCATGTATTCTCTTTTTTTTTTTTTACCCCCGTAGTAATTAATCGCGGTGATACTAAAATATACATTCACAGCACATTCGTTGCCATCGAAATGCCATTCGAAATGCAACACGATTATTAATCGAGCGAACTTCCCTCGTAATTTCAATTTTAAAGATTCCATCCCATTCATCGGGTTTCCACGAAAGTCAAGCGAGAGAATATCCAGACGATTTGTCAGCCGGTTCAGGTAAATTCCTTAATGATCGATCTCATTTGATCACGATGATAAACCACAAGTGCCGCATTAACCGCATCCGCGGGATCCTTGGGACGCGGCTTGTTTAATCAAAGCTATCTCGTTCTCTGTAAAAGCGAGACCAGCTGTTGTGGCTCGATACGACGCGCGCGGCGAGTTTCGAGGCGCACAGTGCAACGTTTGTATGAAATCGGACAGCAGTGCGTTACACATATACATACACCACGGATTTTCGAGAATACACCATTGTCCGCGAGCGATCTCGATTGGCCGTGCGTGAGACGCCTGTATCGCAAACCTCCTCGAATAATTGGCCGACGAGCGAGCGGAGATTTCGTTGGACGTTAAACTTTGCAGATCTGATGAACGTGTCTAATTGCGTGCCCCGATTTCTACGAAGCGATGTCACAGCAGTTGGCAGAAGTTCATACATTTATACTATCGTATCGTCCGAATCTGAAATTCCCGTCGTGGGGTTTCATGCTCCGCCAAATGTTTTCTAGATACGCGACAACGTGTCTAGAAAAATATAATTATATGATTATACTATTATAGCACATAGTAGTACCTAATAAGAAAATAGAGCTTTTAACCGTAATTATTTTACTATGCAATTACAATTACAAATATTAAAAACTTAAAAATTTTCTCTAACAAGTCTGTATGTATACTAGAACTACTCTATAGCTGCGTTCGGTAATGCTCTTATATTATAGCATATGTCACGTGCACTATAGAAAAAGAGCACTCCGACGCCTCAGATTTGCATTGCCGAACGCAGCTTATGTATACATATACATACATAGGTACAGGATGTCCATATGAATATCGAGACCAAACTTATACAATGTGTTAATAAAATCGAGTAGATGGAAAAAGTTCATATAAACTTATATCTCAAAATGCTTTGTTAAAAAGTTACAATTGTTCAAAGATTTACAAGCATAGAATGCATCTATTACTATTTTTAGTACAGTAAGAATATTCGAAAGTCATTATATTTCGGCGATGAAAATTTGCATTCTTTCAGAAGAAAGGATTTTTGGACAGCTTTTTTCCTTTGACCTCATTAACACACTGTATATCTTTAGTCCCGACCTTTGCAAACATCCTATGTATAATTTTTCAGTAATTCTGGAAGAGACGAGGGTCAAGTTACTCAATGAGTTGCTAATGAATTAACTATCGTGAAATAGTAGAGCGTTCTTTGATATCTCCTTGATAAGCGAATTTATGTCGCTCGTAGAGATTTAAAATGTTAGGAATATCCGAGATTTGCAAGCTAATAGTAAGCCAAAATTCTCTGCATTTCGCAAAAAGGAAGACTTTTAGCTGAGACGGATAGACCGCATAATTTATGCAAGCTGCTCAAGAATCGTATCTTTCGCGCAAGACAATCTATTCTCGGAGTACACGTAAATTTACTTAGCCGGCACTTACATCGAATTTTAGATAAAGGTCATCGTGAATCGAAAGTGGTATTAAGTTTCGGCGTCGTAAAACTAGTGTTTACATTGGTGAAGCTATAGAAGCCAAGCCGTGTTGGTGCGACGATGATTCAGATAGACGATGATCACGAGAAACTCATCCTCTAGGAACGACTACGTCTCTCGCGTCTCGCTGCGTATAGTTCGATTATATTTTCGCGAGTACATCGTGCGAGACGGCTTTAATGAATTCGATAAGTAGGTATATGCTAATGGTGGCAGAGACGAGGGAGCCAAGGGGGAGGGGGACTCATTCTTGCGGGACCGCCGGTGACCTGGGCGCGAGATGGGCCCGGGAGTGAGTCATCTGCAGAGGAACTGGTTTCTACCGTAATACTCAGGTACCTCTATCGCCGATAAAGAATCATTCCGACGCCTAATAACTTTGGCTGCTGCGCCTCCACCATTCGGCCGTGACAACTCGCGGTGGAGAACCGTGAGACCGGAATCGAAATCCCTCGCCCTCCCGGCGATGCGGGAAAACGAAGAGAGGCGCAACGATAAATCTCTGCTGCAAATGATACTATACTCATGTGACCGTTACATAGATAGAATTTGAAAACAGTTCCTCCCAAGCGCACGATATAATTACCTCGCCGCTCAGATAAGAGGATGCTTGATTGCGTCCCGTGCCCCACTTTCCTCGGTGGAGCCAAATTTTGGATCGCGTTACGGGGACGAAACGCGCGTGCGTCGATCATACTTCCTTATTGATCGTAGCCGCGGAGAGACCGGCGGAAGACGAATGTTTTATCGATTAGATCGTAGCAACGTCAGTCCTTGCGTGCACGTGAAATAAGCCGACGACACTGACGAAGTATAGAACACCACAGCGCGATCGACGGTAGGCGGACAGCAGTGCGACGATAAATTACGTTATATCAGACGTACGAAATGCCTTGCGTATCGGCCTTACGATCGGCTCCTGAATTATCGCGTCGATCTGCAATACGGGATTTCCATACGCGCGGGTACCCATAAATTCTACGAGAGGGCCGATCTTTCGACTACCTCTAAATCTGTCAAGAATTCTTACACGCGCCGAGACGGTTTCTTCCCCGGAATCGAAAAAATTGTTAAAATACCACATCACCCGACGATTCACTTTTTTTTTTTACGATCTCAAAGCTTTCGCGGTATTTTATGCTGTTAAAACCGCTAGTATTTTATATATCAAAGAAATATTCTTTATTGATGAAAGCGCATTGCGAGACGTACGCCAAGTGCATTTCAAATATTTGTGTTACTTTATTCAATTAAATGTGATATAAAATTAAATTATTATTTATACGATATCCAAACGAGAAGTACATTCTTATTACTCCATTCTACGCGGACGCGACCGTCGGTAGGTTAATTGTCGGCAGGTAAGAGCGGCCAATTAATAACTTGCTGCATAAGTCGCGTATAATTATGTTAACCCTGGACAGCGCGCATCATCAATTATACGCAATTAGACGAGCCGTGGTAGTAGCGGCACGTTGCGTACATACGACGCATGAACGGCCGCGATCGTGTCTGTAGAGACATTTACAGTAGGTACAGCCTGTATGGGAGGTCCGAGTATCTCCATCCGACGATCCCCACCTGCAGTTAACCCCGACTCGCTTGAGGTGTGCGCCTATTGGTCGCCCCGCCATTTTTCCAGCTTTAATGATAATAGGATAATGATGATTACACCGATCAACTACCTGTACTAGACAGCACCTGTCTCTCTCTCTCTCTCTCTCTCTCTTTCTCTCTTTCTCTCCTCCTCTCCCGCGCCTCCATCTCTTTCTGTCGTCCTGTTTATCTACCTATCTAACCGCTTCTTAGCGATCGTCGTCGAGACATGGAAAATGGATAGATCGGTCCCAGTGTCTCGCCAAGGCGACTCGGAGTCTCGTGTTCAGTCTCTCGAATTAGCGTGAAAGACACTTTGCGATGTAAAGAGATTTACAATCATAAAACGTAATTAGTAGTTATACGTATTTTTATGAGATAACCGGTAATGATCTACTTTTCTAAGATAAAGTGTATATAAATTATTTATGCACCATTGTGTCATACACAATATATATCATTTTATTGCAACATAAATACTTTTTACAAAAAGAACGGTTTTTTGCCGTTAAATTAAAAATAATTTTAACAGTCTAGTCATCGATTTAAGCATTTTATATTATATAATTTATATTACAAAAATATTTATTTTGATCCAAACGAAATCATTTTCAGATCAGGTATATTTATAGCTAAATTTTTAAATACTTTAGGAAACTGTTCTTTCCGAGACGCGAATGTAGGTATATCACGCGTATTACTTAAATAAACGTCGGAATTTCAAAGATATTTCAGACGTTGGCAGTAATATAAGCCGGATTATATGAACGATGCTCTCCCGCGGCTGGGATGTCAAGTGGATGGCATTGCATCGAGGAAGATCAAACCAAGGCCGATTACTGTTTAATATTAATGTAGAGATGAAATTAGTCGACAAATGGTATAAATCGTACAGCTATCGCCACTATGAGGTAGGGCTCGAATCGATTGCGTTTTACCGGAGCTTACGCGTAAGATTGCATTGCGTTCACGTGGAACATCAGCGGCATGGCCGCGGCGGAGGTTCTAGAGTGATCACGAGAAAACCATTAACCGCAGAAACTATTAGGCGCAGACTGCCGAGAACAGTGCATGCCAATGATATACACCTACGTATTGCTTGAGGTTTCATAGGATTATGTAAGACGCATGGAAATGTTTGCAACCATCCAAGATATGAAATCCTTTTATTACATTTAATAAGTTAATCATATCATTGAGGAACAATTCTCTCTTTTTATTGGGTTTTTATTCATTCAATAAAAATAAAAATATGTAATTTTGTGGTTCTAATAAATTAAATATAAGTGAAATGCCTATATGAAACTATATTTTATACTTCTGCAAAGAGAACTCAAATCTAGAGTTAAAACGTTTGCAGTGTTACCTTTGTTGGTAAGTACAACTGTTTGCGAATTACGTCTTATTGCTTTAGGGTCTATACCCTTAAAGCACACAAAATAGCACAGCATAGTATAAGACCATCTGGTTCAATGAGCAGGCAGTATAAAGTTGGTATTAATTTACATAACATGCTTATTGGTGTAGACGGCCTTACGCTAGTTATGTTATGCTTATACATTTTGTGTTATAACCCGTATAAATAAATTATTTACGCATTAATAACCGCGGAAGCTTACAGGCATTTTACTTATTATAATTAATCTATTTATTCAATATTTACATAATTACTTGATCGAAGTAATTTACATACATTTTGGATTCATGATTATCTATTTTTAATTTCTTAGATACAGATAAATGTATACCTGCTGTCCCTTCTTAATTGATATCATCAAAATAAATTATATTATTATATCTCCAATCTTTGGAAATCGATTTCAACTGGTGTAAATGGATTTCTAGCAGGGGAAAATACAAAACCAAGCAGCCACAGGCATTTTCCGTAGTCAATGCCCGTCGTTGACATGCAGACGGGAATATAACGATGCTGTCAGAGACGACTTTTATATGAAGACATATTGCGGCAGTTGAACCGCATTTGCGTTCCCGACTACGTTCTTTTCTTTCTATTCACCATATAGACATAGGTTAACCACAATTATTCCATTAAGCGTTAGATCATCAATAACAATAGTCAAGAATAGAATCGATAAACTGTGGCCAGTGTCACGATTTGTCGTAAAGCGCAACTTGACCTCGCAAGTAAATTTGTTGAAAATAAAAGGCAAAGAAATTAAAACTTTATTCCAAAATGCAGTTGCAGCGAGCGGATATGTTCGACTTACAACAATAAGTTTCTTTTTAAGAAAGCTGAACTGTAGACTCTTTATACTTATTGTTAGTGAAATAAGTATGTTTAATTTATCAAAAGCAGAAGGAAAATTCTAGTGCAGTACGTGCAGTGCAGAAATAATAAAAAACAAATGTCTGAGGGAAATCAGTAATCCTCAACTTGAATGACACACATGAAATTCTAAAAACGGCATAAATAAATATACCTTATAAAATATAAATAAAGTATTAACTATATAAAGTATTTTAAATATACCTTGGAAGAAGCTTTAATTCCAAAGTACATCTTAAGGGAAACATTTGTAAAAGGCTCTTAAAAATGGTTTGCAAAAATTAGGACATGAATAGAAAAAAAATATTGACTAAAACAAGCTAAAGTAAGACCAAATAAATAAAGTTATAATAAGTTATGTATAAATAAATTAAATAAATGACGTATAAAAGTAAACTTAGTAGAATAAAGACATCCACAAGACAGAGGAAATCTACACACCGATAATTAATCACAATCACTTTATAATGGTAAATTCTTTTCTCTCCCTCCGATATTAGTTTTATTCATTCTCGAGCATAGTCCGTAATTTACACGAAAGGTTTAAAACCGTTCATTGTGAGATATCAGCGAACGACGCGGTCTGACTTTAGTTCGAGGATTTGTTCTCCGAAACGTTCTCTCGGAACCGTTACAATGAGAGATTAGGCGTGTCGAAGAAATCCGACCGGTCGACTCGTATTCATCTATCTCGTCGGCAATGGCGACGCTTAACGAAGGCGTTAATCGAACGTAGTAAGCGGCACCTTTCTAAGCTCCAGCGCACGCTAAATCAATCGCAAATTATTGCAGCGGGTTTATGGTGCGTAACTGTCGCGCATGTTTTGCGAGGACTCAGCCGCTTTTCATTCCTCAGCCTTCCCCGGGTTTCATCACCTCATACTTGCACGCGAGCAAGCATTCAGCTTTTACGAGTCTGCCCACTTGAGCGTAATATAATAAACAGTACACTTTATTACTTGAGCGAAATGCAGAGCGATAAACACTTAATAAATATAGTATATTATCTGACAAAATCAAATAAAAAGTCACGCGCGCGGAGTTAAATATAATAATGTTGAAGAAAACTTGATAAAGAACGCTGTACTTTGTACACTGTATTATTTTTTATGCACGAGTGCACAATTCGATTTGCTACTAAAATGTTTAGTTATCATAAAATAGGATCCTTTGATCCGAATTTTGATAATTTTCAAAATAACACGCATGTCAAATAAAAATAATATAATGGAATCTATGTTTTTCTTATACCTAGAAGTTTTTTAAATTAAAAACATTTTTAGAATATCTCAAAATTGCGATTAAACATTTTAGAAATATTAAATATATATTTATGTATATAACAATTTTGCTATAAATATTTAAAAAAAGAGACTCTGAGGGAGCGTAGCCTTCATAACTCTGCGTTGATCCACCACTGCTTGTCCTGATTTTGTATATGCGTACTGTCTAAACTAGGGCTTCAAAATTAATTAGAATTTTCTAAGATATTCGAATCTTGATCCTAATAGTAAAAGTCGAATACATATATTTATCTTACTTCTATTTTATTGATATCTGATTATAATATTGAACAAGTTGAGAAGATTACACTACGAAGTTTTATGCACTTTTTAATATTCAATTTTCTACTTTTTTATATTTTAAAGAACCTCCAAAATAATTCAATGTTATAGTTACAACTTTCTCTTCTATGAGTTAATTTAATAATTTTATAATAATAATATAAATTAATAATTTATATAAATTATAGTTTTATATATTTTTCTTAAATTGTATGTGTAAATTGAAATTCTATCTTTATTATTTAAAGAGTTACTTATGTTAAAAGACATTAAATATATTGATTTTTTCTTTCGGATCCGAATTCAGATCCATGGATCCAAATAATTCAAATATCCGAATAACATGATTTTGAATTCTCGAATTGCGTGGAACTGATTTCGAATATC
This sequence comes from Cyphomyrmex costatus, assembly GCF_001594065.2. Taxonomy (NCBI): domain Eukaryota; kingdom Metazoa; phylum Arthropoda; class Insecta; order Hymenoptera; family Formicidae; genus Cyphomyrmex; species Cyphomyrmex costatus. The sequence continues at coordinate 2,486,459 of NW_017277017.1, forward strand.
CGAATACTTAGAAGTCCTGGTCTAAACGTCTTAAAAACTTTAAGTCAAAGTTATTCCAATTAAGTCAAAGTTTTACGGTACTAAAATACCGTAAGAGAGAAGAATCGAGAATCGTGACAGATATAGACTGCGAATTTTCTTATACAATCAGCTCTTTTATACTTTCAGGAGTGTACACTCTACAGGAGCACTTACACAATCACGAGATCGTAATACCACGGAAAGTGAATCACCGAGGAGATTTCATCTCGGAAAATGTTACGCATCATCATCACGAAGACGGACCAGTCGTTCATTATCGAATGGCAGTGGCCGGTAACGAGTACCACCTCGAGCTGACGGCAGTCGACAACTTCATCGGCCGCGCGATGGTCGTGGAAAGACGGAAGCGGGATCTGCACGTCCGCAGTCCAGCGAAAAGTCATGGTAGTAAATGTCATTATCGAGGATTCATTAAGGGCCATCGGAATTCTCGTGTCGCCCTATCCGCCTGCGACGGTCTGGTGAGTTACACTTTCGATTTTCCAATAGGTCTCGATATTCGCATCGCGTTCGCAACCGTTAAAATTTAAGAGAGATTGTTCCAATATAATTTGTTCCTTTCCATGACACAATTGCGTAGATGTTAATTTATTATAATTTATTAACTCTTTTTTACTACATTAACTTTATCATTATAATAAAAGAAACTTTATTACAGTAATTACTTTATTTATAATAGAGAATAAAAGAAGGAACACAGCAAATGACATGTACAGTGTTAATCTTTAACTTATTTACTTTTCAATCTCTTAAACGTCTTGTTCGCAAATAGAATTCGCTTATGTCATAAGTCTCGCGAAGATATCATTTGTACGCTGATACAAGATGTCGAATCGCATTAGAAGCTAAACGAAGTAAACAAAGTCTGGAGTGGCATAACGTGACGCGATTGAATTGTCAGTTGCAATTTGTAGACAGAAATCAAGCTTCCTGTTGCTCCCGGCGCGCACTAACACGCACTATTCCTCGCAATTCCGAATCGTGTGAAGAGTATAACGAGAGATAAAATCTGTATACTGTCAACGACTGTCAATGCATCTAATCGTTCGATACATATAAGAAATGAGGATCAAATCGGGATTTCTGCCAGTTAAATTACAAACTATTGGACATACAACTCGCAATCAAGATCGTATATCTGCTCGATTATGCTCACGTCGGTGACTGGACATGAAGTTTCAGTCAGCTCGATAAAATTTTTCTATCTCTAAAAGAGAACGTCATGCATTCGTTATAAGTGAGCGACAGTTGATATATCAAACGATCAGCTTATCTTATATTCGCTAGTAACCGCAAGCGTTCGCGACATATCGCCCTTAAGATCGTACAGCAACGAAACGAGCTTTTCGCTCGTTAGGTCTTTTCACTACGATCTCCATGGTGATTCTAAATCAATCATATTATGCACGCCTGTCGCTCTTTCTATCTTTCTATCTTTCTATCTCTTTCCGTCTTGCACGACAACAAATCTGCAACAAGCTGCAGCGAGCTGTATCTAAATACATTGCCACTTGAAGATAATGCATGAAAAAACAAAATGCATGAAAAAACAAAATGCATTCTGTTCGCCTCTTGATGACAAGATTTTCTTTATTGCATTAAAATCAGGTAGCCGTTAACGATATCGATTAATTAATAAGTCTGGGTGATAACTCATGGCCAATAGCTCGCACAATTTGAACGAAATCGGTCCATATAGCTTGACTGTGTGGTGTACGAGCCAATTTTTCAAGAGTGATTTATCGCGTATCTGAAATGCACTTCTTTTGTCAATGTCGCGGCGAAGCGAACCAGAACTATCGGAATGAGAATTCAACCGGACAAGAGCTCTCTCGCGCGGTAAGCGTGTTTTTAAAAAGTGTTTTCCAGTAGTACCATTTACATTATTGACGTGCGATTTCGAGGGAAATCGAGGAATTACGATGCATCCGTGTATATAATACGAAATGCATTGTTATGCAAATGAACGAATCGCATGATAGAGATCAACGTGTTACTCTCTAATCAGATTATTTGGGGGGACTATATATAATTAGAACGTTATTTCTCACTTTGGATAAATATTGCGAAGAATATTACTACGTCGACCCGCCATCAGAGGTCTATCGATATTCGCAAATTCTCGCAAGTGCTGAGACACGCGTATATCTCTTTATATAGAATCTCGATTTAATAACTTACACCGGCGTCTAAGGTAGGCTTCCACTACAATACCTTACTGATGAGTCCAGTAGTGGAAGCCGGGACGAAACGCCAAACATTACGTGATATTCTTCGCAATATAGAATATTAAAATATATTATCAGATTTAGATTGACTCTTATTCGCCATTCTCAACGTATTAATTATTGTTTATAAAAAGAGTCCTTTATTTCTTCAATTATTTGTTACTCTCTATAATTTAGTGGATATTAAATACAGAACAAAATAATTCAAAATTCTCTTAAAGCTTAAATTAAACTTCTACTTTATCTCTGTAATTCCTCTACTTCAAATGCCTTTTAAGCGAAATGTATGTTTGTGCGTTGTACGAGGACTTCTAAAATACTTTGGTGGAACGGAGGCGGCGAACTAAATATAGCAAAGATTATGCCGCGGAAAGTTGAAAATTTTCCGGCGCAAAGCTCGGCTCGGCACAAAACAACGCGCCATCTCTCGTCGGGCTGCCATGCCGCCGCCGCAGCCTCTTTATCATCATCTTCGGCTGAAATTTATGTGTATTAGTCTACGCGTTATAACTGCAAACCGCCGCTCGCACGAGCCGCAAGAAGAGAAAACACTCGCGAAGTTTCCTGCGCCCGAACGTGCGTAAAATCACGGTAACAGCATATAAAGGGGCGAACGGAGGAATGCGAAAACGGTGGGAAAAAGAAGCGTTTCTGCACAATGCGCGGAGAAGCGTGCGGAGGGACCGTGTATAAAAGCCTTCGAGTATGCATCAGCGCAATTTGCTCATAGCTACCAGATAATGATTTAATTTGCCACGACATGGCAGATTTATGACGGCGCACCTAGTCAGTCGTTGTCCACGTACGCGTACACTTGGACGCGCAAGTGCATCGTACGTGCATAACAAACTGCACATATACGTACACACATTTGCAAAGTAGAGCTGTCCCGACATCGGCCCTGGGTGTCCCATCGTCCGAACAGCACGGACCCTGCAGTGGCGAAACCGCCTTTATGGATGCTTGGTTCTCATGCAATACCGTATAATTGCTCAATTTTCTCCAGGAGCTTCGTGAAACTGCAACGAACGGCCGCAGTAATCGACCCCATCGGGTGTGCATATTATGGAGAAACGAAATTTCGCGAAATCATAGCGCCTCACAACAACGTCACGGTATAGGCTGTAGTCTAAACAATACACACACACACTCTCTTTCTCTTCCCCTCCCCCCCCCTCTCTCTCTCTCTCTCTCTCTCTCTCTCTCTCTCTCTTTGTGCAAGTATAGAACAGGATACACTCTTAAATATTTCTTAAATATTGGGTTGAAGAAAAAGTCCTTTATTACACAGGTACATGTAAAAGGATTTCCTCAACTCAGCATTTATTGCAAAATTTTCGTCGCAATTATATCATTTTGATAAAGCAAAGTTTTAGCTTTGAGAATCTGCTTTTTTAATTGCGGTATTGATGATTTTTAACGGAGTTATGAGCATTCAAAATCAGAATGCTCCTTTACTTAACTCGCGAATAATTCAAGAACAAAAAATCGTAAGGACATTTTGAAAAAAACATTTATAGGAAAAGCTTTAAGCTTTTACGAGAGGTAGTAAAAAATTTTTACACATTTTTTGGGCACGTGAAAAACCCACAAAGTGAAAACAAATTTTTCATCTTTTTCAGCTCGTAGTTTTTTATATATAAAAATTATAAATTCACAGAAACTTAAAAAATATAGTAACCTCTATATGGCGCGAGAGTAGAGATTTTAAACTTTCAAACCTTTTCTTTAAATTTAAATTTCGTTTATTTTTAACGAAGATGTAAAATAAAAATTCTTTTTCATACATGTTAAAAGACCTTTTCCACGATCCAATATATTCTTATTTTGTCGGTATAGTCAGTTCTTATAACCTAAAACCGTCTCAAGTACAGTCTCTCTCTTGAGACGTCATAAACCAATCACAGAATCGTATTAGCACCGTAAAACATTACTTAAGCTGGTCTTGAAATAATAATGGACAGCATTCATAGTCAATTGTTATATATTTTTAAAACTATCTTAAGTATAGATTTAAGGTGTCACATAAGCCAATCAGAAGATTGTATTAGCATTTTAAGATATTACTTAATTAAGATGCTTTTGTAATAAGAGTAGATTATGAATAGCGGTCTATGAGAATATCAGTTTTTGATAAAAAAAAAAAGTTACGTATTGATCTAAAGTTGTACTTAACTTTTTTTATGAAGAGTATTTCTGCATCTCAAGGTAATACGTAAATCCGCTTTTCTGTGCTGAGAGTGCTACAAGTATATGCGCACATTGGAGAAATTAACTCGGATTTTCTCCACTTAAAAGATAAAGAATCGCGCCAGTTGAGTTACTCCGCAGCCAAGGTACGACGTAACTATATAAAATAGTAAATGTGATGAATGCTGGAAATAAGAAATTTTCTGCATAATAACGAACAAATTTCTATAATAATAAAAGAAATCTCTTATTGTCGTCAATTGGTGGAACGGCTAATTTCAACATATATACGCTACTTGATATTTTACACGCGCAACTCTGTTTATATAGCGGTTGTAGTGTACCTACACCTCTCACGGATGATACTCGTTTTTATTGGCCATAAAATCCACGGCGCACAGAGGCACGTGAGTATGCCTCTGTACGGAAGGATCGAGGTGATTACGACGCATAACCGCTATAAAACTCGAGCCTACTCGAGTCACTCACGTTCGACTTTTAAGCGCAGTAAGACTCTATTTAGCGGCAGATCGTAAGCAGCATTGACTTAAATCCAAGATTAAATGCTCTTTAAATTTTCATGGTGACTGAATCGTCAACTTTAGGTCGATAAGTGACTTCAACTGTTCCATCGCGAGTGCAAATCTTATTACAGATGAGAGTATTTCCTCTTCCTTTTTTACGTAAACGATTATCTGTGCGGAATATTTTTATATCCCAATTAAAATAATTATTTTTCGATTATTTTCCGATTTATTAATATATATGAGAACATCATAAATATGGTTTTGGAAAAAACAAATAAGCAGCTTATTACGATAGTATTTTTAAAAAGTAAAGGTTCTGTTTCATATAACGCTTTTTTGTTACGTTTTTTTGACGGAATTGCATATTTAAAGGTTTGTAGAGAATAGTTATTTAAAAAAAAATTATTAAACGATACCCATGCAAAACAATATTTTACAATTCATAACTTTATCGCTATTGGGGTATAAAAATATTCCAGATGACTTCTAAGTTAAGAATATAGAATTATCGTGTATATTATGCTTTACAAGAAAGACAAAATATTTTATGTATCAGGTATGTCCTATAAGTCAATGTAGAAACAATAGATCTCATGCTTATGCTTATCCATGAAATCTTTTATTAATTAGTATATTGCAAATTATAGGAATTGATATACCGTTAAACGATACTGTTGTGATGACAGTTGCATAGATATTTCTCCCAATCACTCTAATTGTGGGACGTGTAATACCTATCAACGCAATACCGTAAGCAATCGCCGTAATTGGTGATGATCTGCTCGGGATGCCGTGTCACCTGCTTCACGGATCTCCACGAATTTGCGTGTGTAAACGAAGTAATCGCCTCGGCTCTCGCGGTGTTATATTGTTATGATTGCATATGTATATACATATATATGTATTCGTACAAGAGGCCAAATGTAATTTCCATCGATACATAATATGTATTCAGTAATTCCAGGCTTGCCCAGTAATGACCTCATTCCCTTGGGACATGCAATTCTCCAGTACAGCCTCCAATGTGGCGGTATAACGTTGCGTTAGAATTGAATCTAACCATGATCATCCTTTTCGCTGTTGCGAACACTGATTGCATACCGAAGTGGTTTCGAATCCAATCGTATAAATAATACATTTATTCGGGTAATATAATAAACAATAGATAATTTCTATTTCGGTGATAATTATATCGTTATGTATATATTTAAAGAATTGATATCATTTTATACAATCTCTCTAATGATTACTTTACATTAAAAATATCTTTTTATGCAGTAAACTAGATTCTTTGGAGAGATATGGATTAGATAGTTTTGCTATTTTATCGCTGCCATTATTAATATCTTATTTCCTAGCGCGAATGGAATTTAAATGTTATTTAAGTTCTTATGGCGAATTTAAAATTCACTATCTAACATCCACGCTATCTGCCGAGCAATCGCTCTTGCAATATCTCGCCTACTATGTTACCGTTCCTACCGGAGGGAGTAAAACGTGTATCGTAATTAATTTTATCTTCCGCCAGCCCGGTCTTTTACCACGATCTTGGGCGAATGTCGCCGCGGTCTTGTTGATAAACCTCGCTAGCCATACGCTCATGAATTACCGTCTAAATCGTTTTCCGCACGAAAATTTTATCTGGCATACAGCCGAGCCTTCTTTTCCGACGACGGACGAGGATTTCCGGCCTGCAGGACAAACGGGGTAGGCTTTACCCTCGCAAGGCCTCGGATCCTTTAGCCCTGCTTATCTTTAGCTCAGGCGCACGAACTCTCTATAGGCGCGAGAATGCGAGTTATGATATCATCGGGCGCGCGAGAATCAAGGATATTATCGGGACGTGTCTATTAAGTTTCCAAGAACGATCGCGGGAACCGATAGGTTCCAGTCACGGTGCGGCGCCTGCAAAATGCACCTCAGACATGCATCTTGTCGCGTGACTCTTCTTCAACGAACGGCACTTACGTATAAGTCATTATTCCACTTGGAAGCGGTCGCTCCTTGTGCAATTAGTTTCGTCACAAATCGCCATAGCGCAGTTTTTAATGGCGTCGCGTTTTACATCTCGATTGATCACTCGTGAGACTTGCGATGCTATCACCATCTGATCTCTATATAAATTTATTGCATTAAGATTAATGTATCGCTAGCTTGAGATCGCTATCATATTATTGCTCTATCACAATATTCTTTAAGAAATGATATCCTTGTATCTTTTTGCGAGAAAACAGTTTAAAATTTATTTTCAATCGCGTACTGACTTTACAATAAAATTAAATTAAATTAAAAAAGGAAAACTTTAATTTTTATTTACACAATTAAGTTTCAATTTAAAAATAGTCCTGAAATTTATGATTTTTAAATATGCTCTGCAATTTTAATGTTCGCAAAACGAAGTATATTTTCAAATTCTTCAGAGATACAGTTTTGATTTAAATATTTCGAAACATACTCATATCGCGAACATCGTGATCGATCGACGATGTCAAAGTTATCTGTTCAGAAACGTTTTCGAATAATGAGCAAATATCTTTCGCTCGTTGCACAAAATAAATCCCAGCGTACACGACTGGCATACCTAGGCACTCCATCAATTCCACGTTTCCGCGCTTTCCACTCCCGCCAATTCCCAAGTTGTGCAGCTGTATATAAAAAAAAAAAGAGTCGTTGAAAATAATTGTTATTGCGAGGCGCAACGCGACAGCCGGCGGCAAGAAATATCAGCTCCTACCGCACATTACTCACGATCCGTTGAGACCGAGTTCGAAACAACTCCTTGAAGACTGTCCCGATGAATTATTCCGCGGTTACCCAGAAGCGCGTCCCAATGGACGAGGAATTGAAATACAAGCGGTATCGCGAAAACATTACAAACTCAGTCTTTAGCGACGCGGTGCCGCGCTTTCCGTTCGGATTTATCAACTAATGGAACAGCATCGCAGATACTATAAACTGATGGTGTGTTGTATCGGCGAAAAAGTTGTATCAATTTTTGCGAAAGCTAGATTATATTCCTACCGACGTGTTATTGTTACAAAAAGACGTATTTGAGTCAATTTCGCTTACGAATAATGTTTTATCGCTCACGTAGCCTTGCAATAACGGATTGCCACCCGTTACCGCATTTGGCAAGACGGTTACTATATCAGCAACAGTAACAGCTATCGTGTCAATAATTCGTGCGGTGGTAATATATCGCCGTCATATATCTTCTTTACAACCGACATAGACGCAACCGTGCGCCGTGAGTAAACGATCAACGCGAGAGGCTCCCTCATTATCGGCATCGCGTTTTAATTTAACAGCTCGCCGCGTCCCGAAAATATGTACATATAAGTTTATCGAATTAACTCGGCGGTGAGATCGGTGAGATCGAATCATCGCCTCTCATATCGGACCAAAACAGTTTTCTCCCCATCTTCTATCGCTATATTAATACCGGCAATTAATGCATATATGTACCGACCCGCCGGAGCTGATAGCAATCAGCACACCTAATCGATTTATCATCAACCCCGTCAACTAAAGGCGTCGGTGTGTTCTACGAAAAAGCGAAATATCGCCGCGGCCAGTATCGCGCGGTGTGCGTAGAAGTGAAACCCGGCACAAAAGGGGCCGTAATAAATCAATAGGTCAATTAATTCCGCTTTCGCAACAAAGAGCGATTTGTCACCGTGGGGGACCGGGCGAGGCAAAAAAATGAGAATGATCGTTATTGCGGCGCCAATGACAAGCGACCGCGAGAGATATCGGCTTTCGCGCGGCATTATTCACTTGTATATGCAACGGGGCCCGCGCCACTACGAGTACAATCCGTGAGGCCGCGCCGGCCGTTTTCTCGCGCGCCCGCGCGAATACGTCCTGTGGAATAGAAAATTGAAATACGATTGGTGCCCCACGGTAAAGGAATCATGGCCGCGAGAGAGTCCGACATAATATGCAATACCGTAAACCGTGGCAAATATTTACGACCACGTCTCCATACCCCCGGTAGCGAAAGGCTAGGAGGCGTGAATATGGTCAGCACCGCGCGAGCATATGCGGGCAATTCAAATCAATGTGCTCTCCGCGCGCGGTAGGGGAACAGGTTCCCCAGACTCTATGAGCGCCGCGTATATATACATATACGCGAGCACGCATACACGGTTAACGTATAATTACTGGTAATAGGTAATCAACGGCGAGCTGCTCCTCCATCCAATTAATGCGTATCTATTTCGTCGGATCTAAGCGGAATGGGTGGCCCACCC